>NC_048305.1:92969328-93203932 GCF_013100865.1 Trachemys scripta elegans | reverse complement strand
CTCTTAAACAGAGCCGAAGAGTCGGGCAGGAGCAGAGCCGCCGCGCTTAAGGTGTACCAGTTCTTCTACTGTCTCTAATTTAGCATCAGCTTAATAGTTATTTGGGTTTAAAAAGAATAAGGGGATAGTTATTAGTGCTTATTAATGTGAGGGACTGTTGGCACTAGTGATACTAATGCGTACAATAGACAGATGTTGTGCAGCTTCTCCTGCATAGTTCTGTCAGCGTATCTTATTCCTGGTCTATCACATCCCTGCTACTTTATTTTAGTATTGAACTTAAATGGCATCCCAATGGCTTAATGAGATATTCTCTTTTAGCTCTGGGTCCTTTTCTATTGGTTTATTTTTTCTCCATCTCTGTTTTTTCATAATGTATGTTTTGCATTTAGGAGGTGCTTTATAGCTCTGCTATAATTTCTGTGGGCTGACTTTTGACTAGGGGGTATGTAAACCATGGATATTACTCTCTGTGTGTATGCTGCATGCGTGCAGTTGCCCATGAGGTTCAGCAAAAATCTGATAATACGGGATGTAGTCCAAAATCCGCTTCCTCTATTTGCCTTCTTGGGATGGGGTAATCTTCTTAGATGACTGCTTCCCAATGTGGTAAGGCCTTTCCCATTGCTCTTGGGCTTGTATCACAAGCTATTCTTGATAAGTCTTGACCTGTACTTGAAGGATAGGGTTCCCACAGCATAGGCCCATCTGACAAACTGAAATGGAAGACTCCAATCTAGCCATTTTGTGTAGGTTTGAAATGTCACCCAGTTTATTTTACCCCAGCCATTGTCCTACCATACTGCCTTGAAGGTAAGCTATCTTATATTGTCTGCTAATTGTTGGTACTGGTAGGTGGCTTACATTTAAGAAATAGGCAATAGATTTATGAGGCCACAGGTGGCCTCTCTAGGCAATCTGGTATTTGAACTGAATTGAGTTAGTTAACAGCACAGGCTTCAGGAAGTATTGAGCCACACAAAGCAATTGTTGGAGAGGTCTTGCAGAAAACACTACTATCGTGCCACAAATCAACAAAACGCTACACAAATATAGAGTACAGCACTTTCCCTGCCTGGACTAGCTTGGCAAGACACAGGACCACAGTTCTAGTAAGAGAGAATAAAGAATCTTGCTGAGGAACAGAAGGAAGAAAGCAATGTGTAACTCTTCATAGCAGTGCTGTCCAGCCTTTTTAGCCTGAGAGATGAACATATTATTTCTAAAATGTCAAGGAGTCGCAATCAGCTCTTGGGGGCAGATGTTGTGCCCTGATTTGCTTCCTTTGCACTGCTCAAGGGGAGCAGAAACCGAACATAACTCCTGCTGGTTTTCCCCTGGTCCAGGGAAGACCCAAGTGGAAATGGAACTAGCAAAGTTGGCTCTTACACCTCCCTTCATGAAGCCCTTGGCATGGGGGGTGTTTCAGTGGTTGAGAGGGGAGTGGTGCTCAAATTGTCCCTAACTAGTGTATAGTCCCTTGGCCCCACAGCCAGCTGTCACCAGCTGGAGCTCTGCTCTTCCTCCAGCTCAGACTCAGGGAGATGAAACTGGTTGTTGGTCATGAGCTTCCCCCCCCTTTTTTGATGCCTGAAGGAGAAGACCCACCCTTTGCAAGGCACTGCCCCAGGCTCAGTCAGAGTCAGTCAAGCTTCTGTCCAGCTGTCCTTGGGGCTTCCGCAGTCCAGTGGACAAGCCCCCAGCCTGCTCCCTATAGTGAAGGAAGCCAACTCAAACACTTCAGTTTTAAAAGGTGCCAGGTGCAACTCAGCGAACGCACTTTAAATTCGTAATGCCAGGCCCCTTGTCTTCTCAGTGCAATCACCTTTGAAGGCCACAGTGTAGAACCTCGAGAGCCAGATAGCAGCAGCTCTGTGCCACTCGAAAGCTTGTCTCTGTCACCAAGAGAAGTTGGTCCAATAAAAGATATTACCTCACTCGCCTTGTCTCTCTAATATCCTAGGACCAACAAACTACAACAACACTGAAAACCCCTATTTATAGCATTCATCTTCGCTAGACTATTCAGATACCGAGTGAGGAAATAGTCTGTACATGCCACAGAAGTGGAAATGTAACCCTCTATAGTCTAAGAACAAGCTTGTGGTTTACCAGAATATTTCTGTTTCATTCTGAGGTTTTCAGCTAACGAGAGAAATTTACCCAATCCATTTATTGACATTAAAATAAGGGTTATAGTCAACACATAAATCCAGTACTACTTTACTTTGTACTTTAAAACACTTTCTCAGTGGACTCTGCTTATGTTTTTGCTTGAAGCGTCAAAGCAGCCTGCTGTTAACCTGGGTATACATTCCAGCCATGCCTACAGCACAGGCTTCAAAGCCAATCAGAAATGGTTTCAGGACCTGTTCAGCACAGAGAACATCCAATTTCAGCCACAGAAGCGAGTCCACTTTACAGATACTCCATACTGTGGGTCTAGAAAGATAAAACATAGGACTAAATTCACTCCAGGATTTACCCTGTCTTCTGCCGGCACAGAGCCTTGGAGAAAAACTACTGAGGGACAAAATTTCAATGGGGTAAAGTGGCCACAACCACCCTTTCAAGAAAGGGCCTGTAATAGTATGTTTACACAGCAAATTAAAACCCACAGCTGGCCTGTGCCAGACGACTTGGGCTCATGGGGCTTGGGCTGCAGGGCTGTTTCATTGCTGGGTAAACTTCTGGGCTCGGACTGGAGCTCAGGCTCTCAGACCCTCCAGGAGCTCAGGCTCTCAGACCCTCCAGAGCCCAGGCTCTAGCCCAAGCGTGGAAGTCTACCCAGCAGTACAGTAGCCCCCATCTGAGTCCCACAAGCCCAAGTTGGCTGGCATGGGCCGGCCATGGGCTTTTCTTTGCTGTGTAGTCATAGCCTTAGATGTCATACCAACTTAAAAAGTGGGCAGCACTGTCCAGGGTGGGGTTATAAACAAGGTGACCGGAGAGTGCACTGGATTAGCACCTCCTTTCAGCAGCACCCACTGGGAGAGCTCCAGAGATGTTCCAGTGGGAGTTATGGGTATAACCCATCTCAGCAAAAACCCCATGGGAGAATAGGGATGGAAAAACCACCTAACCTCTGTCATGGTGGATTCCCACACTGGAAAGAGGCTTACTTAGCACCAGGACATGTAATTTATATCTCCCTTCACTAGTTTTTCTGAATCTGTTCCATGGCCTTTTGACTAAGGAAGATCTATGCTTTTAAACATCTGTGTGTTCCAGTTATAACACTGTGTATTATTCCATGCAAAGGCAAGTGTTAGTGTATCACTACAGGGCTGAAATCAATTTCTCAGAATTCAGGAAATACAGACTTGAGGTGGAAAACCTAACTGTAACTCTGTCTCCTTGAGCTTATGTTCTAATGCATGGTGTCTCGTGATATTACTATAAATGGTCAATTAATACAAGATCTAATATCTGCAAACTGGAATATCTTGAACAACTTTCCATGTGGTATAGTAAGTTATAGTACATCAAGTTTACATCTTGGTTTGATTTTTAGTTTCAGCCAAGTTTGAAGAAAATTGATTTTAGTAGTTCTAAAGTTATAAAATAATTTATAAATTTGGCAAGGTGAAAATTTTTCCTTTTTATTTACTTTTTTAAAAATGAACTTGAAACTATGAAGACTTGCAGATATTTTCCACTAAAAAATATAAATAACTTCCAGGCTGGGACTAAGCATGGAAAATTTCAGCTCCAAAGGAATTTTTTGCTTAATAACTTTGACAATCTGAAGAGAGATTTACAGTGAACCTGCTTCAAAAGTGGAGAGTGCTCTGCAGTTAAAATATTTTAGACCATCATAGTCCCCATTGAAGTCTATGGAGTCATGCCAGCAGAGAATTTGGCCCTATCTTCTAGGACCCTTTGAATACACTGTGCTCAGAGACTGACTTTCAAAGATGTTTTTCCTTTAATTCCAGTGGTGTGGATTAAACAAGAGGTTATATGTTCTGTGCATATATCCTGGGGTCAGCCATGCATTATCTTGCTGTATAATGTTCAATAATCCAGAGCCACTTAAATGGATTATCCCAGCCTTGCTTACAAAGTTTACATGCGGCACAATCCCTTTCAAAGCACTTGGGTATGTGAATCCCTGTCTAAGTATTTACCTATGCTCCTCAGCACATTGGCTGCCATTCAGATGGTATCATCAAGAGGATGAGGTCAACATTCCCTTTGGAGATGCAGCAAAAGAAGTAGAAAAGCATTTGACAAACAACTGAGCTGGCAAACAGGAGCAATTGCTAATATTAGAGAATTGGTTTCTAAAATCAAAACAAAAATGGATTTACTTCTATTCTGCTCAAGAATTGCAGAAGTTGATCAGTCTTCATCCATATTTGTCTCATGGCACTGTGGGCACTGTAAATCCATAATGATTCATTGTATTTGTTGTTTTGATGATATTTTATCTGCTTTTGGGGCATTGCTCTTTGAAAAAAGTTGATGTTCGTTGTTACATCTGTCTTAGATACTAAGTGGTCTTCAAGAATAGCCCTAAGCAGAGAGCCTTACAGAAGTCTCAGATTAGGGAGGAGGAGTTGCAGCCTTCTGTTCAGCTGTAGATGGTAAAACGCATCATGAGCTAGCACTGTTGCTTGAGAACCCAAGAGCACTGATGAGTCCAGTAGGAGACACAGCCTGTGAGCTATTGTTGGCGAATGGCATTGGGCTGCTCTTCCAAATGCTTCCCCTGGCCAAGAGTCATTATGTCTTCCTTCCTAGCCACTTGTGACCAACTCTTACATCAGCCAGAAACTGAGATAATAGTGAACATCTAAAATATGGGGCCAGTGGAGGGACAGAGATGAGTGGCATGGGCCTACTGATGACACAGCAATCTCTCCATCCCCCAATGGCCTTTCCAACACACTGAAAAGGAGGGGTGACAAACTGAGCAGGGGGAGCCACCCAGTGACACCCCAGAGTGACAACAAGCAATTGCCCAACTGTACCAACTAAAACATGGAGGCAGGACACTGTGTTAGAGACTGTGTCTTGCGCAAAGGCCTAGCCAGTGACTTGCCTGTGCAAGGGGAATGTTAATGATCCACATATTAATGCCCATAATTTATTTCCTTAATTTCTTTCAACTTGGTTTTCATAATACAACTATTACCTAACAAAAATAGTGCCAGTCAATGAAATGGTTAGACTGCTAACTTGTCAAAGTTAGGACAATATTTAAGCCATTCACAAACCAGCTTTGCATTGTATGGACTGTGCAATAGAATAATAAAATTGTGCTCTTATGAATGAGGTGATTTCCAATTGGCTGACACATGAAACAAGTTCATCCTATATATGCCAATTTACTAAGATGTCCAATAATAGTAAAGAGAGCAACTGTTCCACAACTCTGCCAGTGTTCATCAAACACAATGACAGTAGCCACATCATTAATCACACGGTATATTAGAAATAAAGTCACTGGAATGGAATGGTGTCAAAGGATAAATGTTTCCCACTTTGAAAATAAACTTCTCAGTTTCACCTCCAATGTTTTTTGATTCCAGTAAATCCTTTGCTTTCACCTGGCATTTATGTACTACTAGGAGACCAATATCCTATGACAAGGGCTTATTCCACAGACAGCTATGTCTTTAGCATACTCTTAAATCTACATAATTACTATGCCAAGACCGCTTCTTTTCCATAGAGGTTAAATATAAATTATATCCTGAAACAGTGTAACTAGATGTAATTAGCCTTGTTTAGGCACTCTCACTTTAAATTATATTTAAAAATCTATGATGCTTTTCAAGGCATTTAACCTTAAACAGGTTTACTTGTACATTCATCGTGTCACTTTTAACTTTATTCCCAAATAACATTCTAAAGATATTTGATTAGTTTATTCAGTTACATCAGATGAACGAACATATACACTCTCGCCTTAGAGGTTATCATGCTTAACAAAACATGTTTTAAAATAATAAACTCCATGAAGATTGTAATTAAATTTACAGGCAATCTTTTTCTACAACTTTAAGAGAAGATGTCTGACTCTATTTTTTTTCCCTTTCCTTTCCTTTTTTTTTTTTTTAAAGTCTTGTTCCATAAGGATTATAGCTCCCCCGCTGTTTGGAAAAGATAATTTCACTTGTAACACTAATAACTTGAGCAGGGAGAAGGCTGGCTCAGTGAATGGAATGCACTTCACTGCACATCTTGGCTTAGTTAGAAATCGGAAACAGATGGTCCTTGCGGCTGGCTTCCCACTCAGGCCTGCTCAGTGCCAGCCTGTGGTCGTTGGCTGGTTGCTGCTGGCACTGTGTGACTTGAACATAGTAGGACAGTGGCAAAAGAAATCAAATCTTTTTCATTGAGCAGCAAACTGTAATGAAATTTGACAGATCTGACATTCTATACCCAACATCTAGTTAGAATATATTAACCTTTTAGTTTTCTTAAGCTCCTCTTGTACAAGTTATGAATCTCCTTATGAGAGTTATGCAGTGGATTGACTCCTTTGCTAGAGTTACAGAAGAGAAGCAGAAGTCTTTTGGATGTCCTCTAACATCACAAGCAAAATAAATATTTCACAAGACAAATGAAATACTGGGCTTGTAATTCCTCCCCCAAGAGTTATATGTAGAGGATTACAACATAAAAATATAGGTTTGTAGATTTTTATGGTATTTCATGTTAGGTGGAAAAAATCCATAGCAAGGTGAGAGTAAAACTTGTGTGAATATTTGGAATATTCTCTGTTTTCATTACCTAAATACTGTGTTTTTAGCCTGGTATAACTTTGTTTGCCTATTGGGGAAAATGTCTTAATTTTTTATGCTTTTATGTTTTCTGTCTTTCCTCCTACATCAAGTAGTCCCATTGACCTTAGCTAGGCTACTCACAATAGAAAGCATCATGCCTGATAGTACGTGTTTGCAGGATTAGATCCTAAAGCATTGTAATTAGCACTTTTCCAGTAATTTAATTGGCTGTGATTTGAGCCCTGATTCAGCAAAGCACTAAAGCAAGTGCTACAATGGGACTTATAACATGTTCTAAACTTTAAATATGTGCTTAAGTGCTTTGCTGAATTGGGGCCTTAGAATGAGACCTGGTGTATTACAGAAGATGTTCAGTTATGTCAGCATGAACAATAAATCTGCTTACACTTCTTAACGCATTGGGGGGGATTTTTTTTTTAAATGTATTAAAATGTTGAAACAAGGTTGTCCCTCTCTTTTCCCTCTCTCTTCCTATTTGATACTGATGTGAAGTCATAGTGCTGCATCTCTGACATCAATCTGGTCTCCATAGTAAAAGATTATGTCAGAAACGGAGGATTATGACTCCAGTTGCGGATTTGGTGGGAGGAAAATCTGGGTGACAGGAAGATAATGAGTGGTGGTGGTGGAGAGGAAGAATTACAGCTAACAGGTCATATGCACTGAGTAAAATTACAGGTAAAGGATCAGACACTCAGAGTAAAAAGAGACCCGTCAGTATCTGGGGAAGAATCCTCTCCCGCATCCCTGGGAGAGGGTACAAATGAGCATCCCCTAGGCAGCTTTACAGCATCCTGAAGTCTCCGGCAGGGTCTTCAACTGTTGCACTCATTTTGGCCAGTGGATCCATTTAGTTGCAGAAATGGTGGCCCCATGCTGCATCGCTCCATGTTTATGCCTTTAGCTACAGCAGAGCCTGTTGACTGAAGCCAGCATCATAGGATTTCCAAAAGCTAGAACATACACTTGTTGTCAGCGACTTTGCATGAGTTCAGAGGTTGTCCAAAAATCAACTAATTGTCATTGTTAAAGATTAGGAAATCCTTTTCATAACACATCTAAGTTAAGATGATGCTAGGAAAATAGTTCCAAAATTAGGAGCAGATTTAAAATTATGCTATTGCACTCTGTTAAGAATTAAAGCTTCCAACTAATTGCAGCTAAAGAGATATGAGAAAATAAAGAAAGGGTTAATAGGCAATAGAGACCATATAAAATAAGTAGATAATCTAGTATATACATTGAAGTAAGAATTTTTTTTTCCAATGGAGATATCCTATCTCCTAGAACTGGAAGGGACCTTGAAAGGTCATCAAGTCCAGCCCCCTGCCCTCACTAGCAGGACCAAGTACTGATTTTGCCCCAAATCCCTAAGTGACCCCCAGAAGGATTGAATTGACAACCATAGGTTTAGCAGGCCAATGCTCAAACCACTCAGCTATCCCTCCCACCACCTCTATTACTGGGAGCTGCATGCATCTGGAATGATACTACCTAGCTGCTTTTACCAGTGGGGATATTAGAAACCAATGTTGGGAGAAACTTCCCAGTGTAGCAAAATTTCTAATGTTCTCATGCAGTCAATTTCCAATAGGATATATACCAGCTTGAGATATTCCTCTGAATCAATGTACTTTACTAGCCTGTTTTAGCATTCTTTCCTGGTTTTGTGCTCTTGATAGTAGCGAGGACATCATCAGAATGCGCTGGAGTGTGTAGAAGATACACAGGAAATACTCATGCTGTTTGTGCTATGGCAGGTACCTCTGCTCAACAATTAAGCAAATTATCTTTGGCTAGTTGGCTACATCTCCAGTAGGAAGCCGGAAAGTGGTTGGCAAGTACCTCAATCCATTGCTTGAGGCCTAAAGCTGTTAGAAAACAAATCAGTAGTTCTGTAGCCCACAGATACGAACATCTAGTCAATTGCTACCATGAAATATCAGTCATGAATCACCAGCACTTTTATTTTGCCACTGTGCCCCTACAAATGTATGTACAGCACTTAGTTTTTCTCCCTGCAGAACAAATCTAGGTTAGTAACAAACCTCTTTGTGGTTTATTGTTGTTCTGAAGGCATCATTTTGTCCTTATACCATTCACATGCAGCCTTGTGCAGAATGTTATTGACAAGAGTTAAATTCAAAACATGTAGCCATTTTCTTCTGTGTGGCTTTTTTTCTGATTGAAGGGAAACTATTTAGATGTTGGTTTCCAAAACAGCATCTGCCAGCAATCAAAGGGAAAAATTGCATAAAACAAATGCAATTGTTTGGAGTAACATTTCCTGGATCATGTTAAATGCTTGATTTGCTCCCCATTATGCTCACCAAATAATTTTATTTTCCACAATAATTGCAATATTTAACATGTATTTAATCTTGTTTTAATATTAACAGCCCACTTACAAAAGGAGTAATTGCTCTAGGCTAGTAGATCCACCACTGCCATCCTCATTTAAAAAAAAATAGCTAAGTTAACTGTACTTAATTGTTTGGGATTTAAAACACTCTATCCAACAACAATTATCATGTCTTTCAAAACTACTGTACTGTCAGGAAGAAAATGATTTCATGCTTCTGTCATTCATAAACTGAAATATGTATCCTTTTTTTAAAATGACTGCTTATTTGATGTATTTCTATTTAATATTTTAAATAAAAGTATTTTTTAGGCCTAGGAAGACCTAAGCAGTGGTTACTGTAGGAATATAGGCAAACATTATCAGCTGATATATAACCACATCAGGACACACAAAATGACATAGGCAGGAATATAAGTTTTGTCAGAATTTTTTAATGGAAAGACACAAAGCAAGTCTAGCTTTGTAATAATAAATTAGTAATAAGAAGGGTGGGTAAGTTGCTTGATTTGAGAGATGTAGAGGAGAAGGCAGAATGAAATTGAATCTGACATTGGTTCAAAGGTTGACGGTTGTTTAATCATTTTATTTTATATTTTGCATGCTTATTTTGAGAGAATGCTTCCACTAAGCAATGAGGAGCAGCATTAACTAAGCTGAAGTAACACAACACAATAAATGTTTTGGCTGGCCAGTGCAGGGACCGTTCCTGGCAGAGTGTCCATTTTCTTCCTGGACTCTGACTACAACTTAACACTTCCCATGCTAGTCAGACCTTTTCTTGTAAATAGAGTTGATACTGTACCTGTAGTCCGGACTGGTGAAGCACACTGGGATGCTGTACAGATAACATGTTTATATATTTTTAATTCTGTCCAAACATATTGTTAAGGTTGGCATCAGGAAGAGGGAAAATAAAGAATAGCCCTTGTTGTAATAGAGCAGTTCAGGGTTACCTTAAATCGTTTGTCATCTCTCAAATCACAAAAATCTCAAGGTATAGTTCAAACTGAATGAAAGAAATTCTATACCATAGTGAATAACTATTTTGTAAACTATATAATCTGGAAGTGTATTTCGCTGTAGCCAAATAGTTAAACCATCATTATAGCATGCAGAACAATCTGAAAAATTGTGCCCACAAACTCTTTGCTTTTAATCTAAACTACAATGGATATTATTTAATCTAGAGTGGAGATTCTTAATACATTTTTCCCCTTGTATCTAAATAGTGAAAAGACTTGTACAGCTGTCTTTGAATGACTTTATCACTCATAGTTCAACAGAGGTTCAAAATAGCACTGGCAATCGTCTGCAAGTTCACAAATTCACTCTTGGAGCACTTTAGGGAAAAGACTACTGTATAGATTGCAGTGCCCTATTATTATATGATGGTGGTTATATATTGTACATCTGTCTCCTGATATTATAAAATGGTCTGATTTTTAACCATGCAGTGCCTATTTGACATTCTATCATCATAAAAGTGAAAATTTATTTCCTGGTTTCACAATGCACTGAGATAATTTACCTCCTCCATATTTCAATTCTATGATTGTCTTTTATTTTATTTTCCAAGAAAGGAAGATATTGTTTAATGTCAGCATTTCATAACTTTTCAAAACTGTTGTTTTGTGATGTCCTTTTTCCATGTTAGGGTATTGTTTCCTAGAGTAAAAGTTGTGTGTTAATGAGAATACTGATGCAAAGAGAAGTTTTGCAGTAGAGAGAAACAAACATACATGACTGCTATGGTTGTTACCAAACGATATTATAAAATGTTACATTAAAACCAGTTTAAAGAATGAAAGGTAGAAAAACTGTATTGAAAAAAGAATTGCTTGATTAGCTCTTGGGTTGTCCTTTAGCCATCTGATCTACATATGGAAAGTCATTCATTTAAACAACGTTCTCTAGTATCTGAAAATAAGGATGGAGCCAAATCTTTCCCTTTTTAAAAAAACAATGAAAGACCGTATTTGATTCCTTTGGAAAGCTCTATCAATCACTGGGGGTAAATATACTTAGGCAGCCTATACGTTTGTTTTGCTTTTTGTTACTAAAATGATTATGTCCATAACTATTAAAAAAATCAGCAAGAAAAAAGAAATTGAAAACATTCAGTAGGTTGTTCCCTCACTTCCCCCTCCCGGTCATGTTCATGGGAAAAGTAGCTGCGATAAACAGATACTGAATGAGACTGAAACTCTTTTTTTAAAAAAAAAAAAAGCCAAAACATTGCATGATAGTCTCTAAGCAGTTCCATCTGTCAAGCAGAAATTTTAGGCTAATAGCCTGTGGCGATCTCCCTCCGCAGTCCACTACCTGCCTTTGTCCTATTAAATCTCTTTATTCTTCTTAAAAAAAAGAAGGGGGAGAAAAAAGGGAAAATCTTGTAGACCAAATTTATGAGTGATGAAACCCTAATTTTGACCGTCTCTCTTTGATGTTGAGCAGTGGGTTCTTATTTAAAAAAAAGAGGGGGGGGGGAGAGAGGGGAGAGGACAGTGCTAGGAGCAGATGACTTTTCATCTCTACTTCACCTTGCCACTGGGTCTGTGAGAGATTGGTTCATTGTCAAGGAGATTTTTTTTTTTACCCATGATTCCATATGGTATGGACCGGGCTACATGTTGCCCAACATGCCAGTGCAAATGTTTTCTCAATTAGGTGTCTTATCTCCCGTGAGTTAGCATCAGATGAAGCTTGCTGACAGCATAATGGCAGGGAAAACCTCCGACGGCTCCATCAAATGGCAGCTCTGCTACGACATCTCGGCCAGAACTTGGTGGATGGTGAGTTGGCAGCAGGGCTGCTTTTTTTTTTTTCCTCCCTTTTCTGCTTTCCCTCCCTCTTTGACAAAATGTCCCAGACCTCACATTTATCAAATTAACATTTGATTTTTTTCACACTCTTCCGTGGAGCAGCCTCACTCTTGTCCCACTTGTATGCTTTCCTCTCTGTAACAAGAGACCGTTAATGTGAACTACAGTTTCCACTGGGAAGCTTATTTAATTCTCTTTTTAAAAGTACATGGAGAAGTAGTTTGAAAAAGCTTGGTGCAGAGTAACTTGTCTCAGGCAGTTCCCTCAGGCTCTCAGCTTTGTTTTACTTTTATCTGCTGCTTTTCAACTATGGCATGTATGTGTATGTGTATTTTTGCCATGCAATATTTTCTGTAGAGGGGAGGGGGAAAGTTCAATACATTATAAAACAACCTGATTACAGTAAAACTCTGGGATGTCACAGTGTAAAATCATCACGTGTGAGAGAAGTGTGTTTTGCAAAGCGTTGCCTTTCATCTGAGACCCCAATCTAACTTTTCCCTCCGTTTGTTTACGTTAGAACAGGTTACCATTCTGTTATGATCCCGAGCCATGTGTTACAGATCCCACATAATCTGGCTCGAACTGCATTTGGGCACAATTAAAGTTTTAATAAAGTTCCAGTGAGCTCCGCAGAATGAGTTAACTAGCATGTCATGGTCAGTCGGGCCAGACAACCTTTGACATCTTGAATCTATAAGAGGTATAGTGAGTTAGGAGGATGCACAATAGTCCATTGTAGCAGAAGATGCAAGTCCTGTTGTGATGAAGAGAGTCCTCAAATCATTACTGCCCTCGTTAGCGTGTTGTCCGTTAGGGATTAATTCGTTAGCAGTGCATTTTTAGTTTTCTGTAATTATTATTCTTGAGGCAAGCGTGAATTCTTCCAGTGAGAGAAAAAGTTCGCTGCCAGGACAATGAATGTATTATCCGTTCCTAACTGGACCGTGAACCTCAGCTCATTTCACATAGATATCAGTTAAAAAAGGACTGGCGAGTGGAATTACAAAACAAGGCATGATCAGTTTCATTGTATGATACGCTGAAACAAGTAGGGGGTTTTCCCTCCCCCTCACCTCCCTGTACCACTTTTGATATCATTTGGAAAGTTTAAGACCTCTGAGGACTTGAAAGACTTTTAAAAGTGAGATACGGAAGGTTTTTATTCTGCTTCTTGGTGGTGGCCATTGTGTGTATCATGTGGCTTGTGTTTAAAGGTGTTCGGGCTTTTGGGGGGGTTGTTTTGTTTTTGTGTTTTGTTTTAACGTTTAATTTCTTAACCATCCATTAGAGGTTTACCAGTGCTTGCCAGTGAAACGTTACATGAAGCTTTTGGTTAATTATAATAGTGGAAGAATAACCACTTTACTTATACTACTGATTTTCCAATTAGACTTTCTGCCAGAGAAAATGGGAGGGAGAGGGGAGGAAAGAATGAAATGTTTGCATGCTCAGTAACTGTTGACTATTCATTTGACTTTTTTTAGCTTGTAAAACTCCAGTAAATAACCCTATTGATTCTCAGCTATCATTTTCTAAGCAAAGTTGTAAACTGCATATTTTAACTAGATACTTGGTGTCACACTGTAATGTAAGCTTATTCTAATTCACTTGTCTATTTTATTAGCACTCCTATTTTATTGTTTATCACCTGCTTTGATGACAGGGGTGTCAATGTTTATTTTTTCATAAGTATCTTCAAATTCAGTTAGACAACTATTATCTCCCTTTGGAAAGTATCCTGGAAAGTGCTTTTCATTCACAATTATTTCACAGATGTTTTACTGCTGTGAATATAATATGTAAAAATGCTCGAAACGTTTAGTAATGCACTTGACTAAAAATAAACAGTTTTAAAACCACACATGCTGCTGTTTAGATTAAACATTGCAGAAAATTCCTCTTAAACATGAACAGGTCACACCATTTATTTTCTAAATGAACAAACAAGAAATAAAACCAAAGAACCCCATAAAACAGTCTGTTTAAAAAGAAGTTGGGCTACACGAAAGATACTTTATTTTAACTGAAATGAATAATTCAAGAACTTGTACAATAGATGTGTTAGTTACAAATAATTTTAAGATACGATTTCAATTATTGATGGAAGAATAACAGTTTTGATATACCGTCTGAGTCTATAATGTCTAGTATAATCAAAAGTACAGATGTATTAGTTATTTTTACTCCAAAACCTCCTCAGAGTTGCTACAATTGTTTAATCAAAAGTAAGGTAGAAAGCGGATTTTAATGTTCTAAAGGTAAATAAAGCTTTTAAAATTACCTCATGCATCTTCTGGCTGAACAACAATCTCTGCTGCATAGTGCTAAACTTCGGTTTGGGTACTGCTAGCATACAAAGAGATGAGTGAATACTCCTTCCATCCATACGGACTCAGCTGCCAGCACTGGGATATGCAATTTTGCTTTCTAATGACTTGAAAACAATTTGTGTGTCAAATGAGTGAGTTTGTTTTCTTTCTGGAGCAGGTTCTGAACGAGATTTTAAGCCACAGTCATCAACTGTATTGAAGTATTATGACCAACTTTAGAAGTTCTATGTCCTTATGATGAAAAGACCTGTTATAATGAAAGAAAATGCTTTTAAAAAAAGCTGGGTGTAGTAATCTGTCTCTCAACCTCATGCTCTTTCACTCCAGTCTACATTATGTTTACAGCTAGATAGCTGGAGATAATGGCGATTGGTTGATTGGATGATTAGTAAAAATGAATAGATTTTATCTTTGGGTAAAGCAGCCTGCATTTTTAAAAAGAAATGGAGGCTTTATCATATGGAGTTCTGATGCTGACATTATCTTCTGTCATAAATAAGGCTATATTAATGCATCTCTAATAAATGCACTTTTCTCCACTGCAGCTAGTATGTTCTCTGTAGCCAGCAGATGGACTGTCTAATTAAATGTATTTTTTGTCCTAGTAAAACAAAAAATGTAAAGTTTTTGTTTTAACCTGAGTTATAAATGCTTCAAAGTACTTTAAGTAAGGCTTATAGCATGGGTATATTTTAAGAATAATTACATTTGTCACAGCAGTTTAAGAAATCTTTTGAAATCCGATCCACTTCGCTCATGCTTTAATCATGCAAATCCAGAAATAGATATTAATTTAGCTTTACTGTGTTGTGACATCTCTGGTTGAAAACGTTCACAAAAGTTTACAGAATTTCTTTTGATTTCTACCCCCACCCCTTTTCAAATCTCTTAAACAACATGCAAAATATCAGGAGTTGGAAAATTTTATGTAAATGAACATATTGGAAAAATGATAATGGAACTTTTTATTTAAATTTGATGCTGTCTGAAAGACACTATAAAATATTTATCAGACAAAAGTTCCATTGGTTTTTGCAGTCTTGTGTTTGTAACAAATATATATTGCTGTACTTGTTTTATAAACATTTTGTTTTCAAAAACTCACATATCCTAGCAAGTTGGTTTGATATGATGTTGGTCCATTTAATGAGGAAGCCACCTGTATAGTTTCTTTGTCTGTGATTTTTAAATGAACATATAGCTAACTATATATGTGGGGAAAATTCTCATTTACAATATGTCACTATACTATTTAAAGATATTGAGCCAAACTTACTCTCGGTTTCCATCCGTGTAAATCTAGTCACTGCTTTGAAATGAATGGAGTGGCTCCAGATTTAGTCACCTGTGTGGCTGAGAGCAAAGTTTGACCCATTATCTAGAATTTTAGTCAAAATTGTTTTAAAACACAAACTATTGTCCTCTTCCAAACTTCTCTAGAAAGATGCCTTTTTAATAAATAAAAAGCCATTTCAAAGGAGCACATGTAAGAGTTAACATGCAAACTATTATTATTGTGACAGTTAAAATGGATCCTTCAACTCCAGTAATATTCCAAAATTAATGACAGGGTTTTTTATGTACAACAAAGAATACATATTTTAGTATCTCCTTTTATTTCTTTAGGTGCTACCATATTACAAAGATAATTTTAAAAACCCAATTCATGTAATGAACATGCTGGAATCATTCAAAGTGGTCATTTTACTAATTTAAATGTTTTTAAAACATCAGTTCTTTGCTCTGCAGGTCTTGATAAATATTTTTCTTTCATGCCTTTACGCTCAATTTTCTGTGCAAGTGATTAAAATTGTTCAGGTAATCTCTGCAGCAGCTAACGCATAAAAATGGTCAAAATTAGTAACGATTAGTAAATTAAGAATGCGTAAATGTAAAGTATTACCACAGAGGGGAATGTAAACAGTAACATATTTAATGAGATGAAATAAAACATTTATTATCTGGAAACCCAACCATTCTTTAAAGATGAAAAAATATCTGTCAGCGTAAAAGCCCATAACTGCTTGTTATATATGTTAAATGGATTCTAACTACCCTAACATACTGTTGAGTTGTACTTGGCTTTCCTAATTTTAGCCTCCTGCAGAGAATTTACTAAATAGCAAGAGATTTACATATATTAATACTTATCCTTGGCATGCCATTATGAAAATAACAAAATGGAAACAAAATAATATTGTACTAAAGATTTTCCTTACACAGTTTTGCAAAGTAATTTCTTTATAGTTATAAACTCTTCAGCAGCTGCGAAAATATATTTAAAATACTATTTTTTTTAAAAATGCCTGCCCCTTTAGTGTTTTCCGTCAATTACCAAATGTAACTTATGCAATAGTAATTTGCTTACATGTATACAGTGCATCATTAGATATACTTCAGCTACTCGAAAGTCTCTTGGTTTTTTGTTATTCTACTGCCACTTCTTTAATGTATATGCATTTGTCCTCCTTTATTTTCTGTTCTCTTTTTCCATCACCTGTCCTGAATATTGTCAGGAATGTTTCTAATTTAAAGCCAAAGGAGTTAGTGCCTGATTAGAAGACAGGAAATTGGAGGATTAAACTGTCTGGTTGAACTTCCTTTACTATCAGCACTCAGTAACTTGCACTGGATTACAAACTCAACAGGGCAATTTCTACAATGTGTCATTACTTCTGTTTGTTTGAATTTTATTTTTTGTTAAAAAGCAGCAAAATGGGGGAAAGAGGCAGTTAGTGACGCTAAGTCAATAGATCTGTGTAACATTGACATCCAGTAGTCTTAAAACATCACCACGTCTGTATAAGTATCTTCATCCTTAGATCTGAGAGTTCATTCAATTTCAGAATATCAATGTATGTAATATAGATGTATTAAATGAACTTTAGCATGTAAACAACGGAGCAGCAGATAATGAAATACTTTCCGCTAGGAAAGAATGACGTTATTTTGGTAAGAGGAGAATGCATCACATTAACCCTTATTCAACCCTTTCCCCCTCAGAAACATTCAGGTTCACTGTAACGTAATGGTATAGCCAGGCAACATCCTAAGGGAGGGATAGTGAGAAAAGCCAATTTATCTGGAAGACTTAACTCTGATTCCTAGTACTACCAACTGCACCAGGAATCTCAAGTGTGATGGTTTAGTTCATAGCTTGCCAGGTGAGAACACTTCACAGAGCCATTGATAACAGACAGGGATATGGAGAGGGAGCATTTCTTTTTAACTTTATGGGCCAATCCATCCGCTCCATTGACTTCAGTAGAATTACTCTAGGGCTGATCATGGCCCTCTATTACCAAGTTTACTGTAATACATGAAAACAGCAAATAATAATGTGTCGAGGGGGTAGGATCTCTCTCTTGTGCTGGAAACCTAAAAATATCTCTGAACTTAATCTGCGATGGACCTTATCGCTCTCTGTGCTACCACTGTCCACCTCCCTTTCACACTAAATACTATACTAAACTGGGATCCCAAATGCCAGTGAAGATTAGAGCACACAGCTGAATGGGAGGAAATGGGCACTGGCTGGTAGCAGTAGGTCTGCAACTCTGATCCTGCAGAGACTTACTTACAAAGACAGTGGGACCACTCGTGTTTAAAATTAAGCATGAGCATAAATCTCTGCAGGATTAGAACTTTAGACTGATAAACTAGAAGAGTTGCCAGGAATGGTTGGGAACCGCCGATGTACATGGTGTTTTTGGCTGCTTCCGAGACGTGTGGGGTTGAGTCATCCAGCAGGACACCCAGACTGATACTAAGAACAGGTGAAAATAGAAGTGGAAGGAAAGTATATTTTTAAAAGGCTTAGTTGGTAAAGATGGATCTGTTTCAATAAGAATATGAAAGATTCTGAATCTCTCTCTAATGAAACGGAAAATATTATGAACTATCATTTAATATGCACAGAGAGGAGAATGGAAAGTTTATTGATGTAAGCACAGAATTAAAACTCAGAGATCCCGGACTCTCAATTCTAGCACTCAATGATTCCCGCTGTGGCGGTCAGCAACTCACTTCACCTCTCTTCGTCAGTGTCCTGATCTGTACTTATTTATTTTCCTGATGGCACTTATTTATTTTTTAAGATGTGGTGAGGATGAAAGTTTTGCAATTCACTCTAAAGATGAATAGTGCTAAATGTTCATAACTACACAAGGTCCTTTAAAGCAGATACAATATTTTAAGTGTAAATCAGTGACTCAGACTGGGGAAAACATTTTTTAAGTTCGCTAATAGCTTTGGCCAAAATCTTTATGAAGGCAAAACTCCCTTTAGCTTTACTGGGAGTCTTGGCTAAGCAAGGACTGTGGGATTTGAACCTACTAGCAATTACAAAGCGCATTTGAAAATTTAAGCTCTTGACATAGGCAAATGCATGCACAAACACTAAGGCCCTGATCCTGCTTCCATTGAAATCAATGGCGAAACTCTCCTTGACCTCATTGGTGCAGAATCAGTCCTACATAATAAATAAATGAGGCCAACCAAATTGGGACCCCATAATGCCAAGCACTGTACAGATGCCCCAAAGCTGTGAACGAAAACTTACCATAATAAAAATCACAGATCTGATTGCCATATACTAGATTACTGAAAAGTAGTTGAGTGATATAAGAATTCATAGAAGAGAGAAAACAGATTATATTGGCTAATAGAGTTGAATTCAAACCATTTGCTACATATAAACATATATTTTCCAGAGGGCTGCCAAACACAAACTTAACAATACAGCTAGAGATTTGTTAGAGTGTGGTATAGTACAGATGCCACATGTTTTGCAGACTTTTACTACCAATAATTACAATGTCTTTGCTTTCAAAGGAAAACATGCTGCCCTCGATCCACACAATCAGCCCATATTTATTTCAAAACTCAAGTGAAATTGCACACATGGATTAAGGCTGTCAGTCGGAGCTGGGTAGAAACTGAAGGCTGTATGTAGCCTCATTGACTATGGCTAAAACAGAACAACTCAAAATACATCAGGGCATAGTTTGCCATTGATCAATGCACATTTCTTAATTCAATCAATGGGAGCGTGGTTCAAAAATATTTATGGTAAGATTCAGCCCTAGCAAAGTGTTTCCACAATTTATATCTGGAATGTAAAGCAGAGATTATTTTGCCCAGAAAGAGATGGAGAAAATGAGCCAAATTCTGCACTCAAGTACATTTGCAATTGAATTCAGAGGAGTTCTGCCTTATTAACACAGGTGTAACTAAATGCAGAATGTGTCCTAAAATGTATGTGTAAAGCAAATGTGAAGCAGAGGTCTTATACTTTCAAGATTAGTATAACCCTAAATTTGGCCTAAACTACCTGTTTTATTTTGTATAACTCTGTAACATCCATACCTTATATGTTTCTTTAAAATCAAAACAAAACAAAAAATCACACCCAAATTCTCCAAGGAATTCTCTTCAAACAAAGTGCAGTGCCTAGAGCTAAGTCCTCATGCTCAAACCCCTACAATGATCATAGGGGCAACTCTGCAATAGCAAGTTTGTATGCATATGCAGCAAGGAAAATGTTTTGGTAAGATACAGATTTGTTTCAGGAATCCAGCTGTTTATTGAGGACGTCAAAGCATTTTCACAATTATTTTCTCATTCTCAAAGTTGAATATTGATTCCATATTACTAAAAAGCACTGAGTTAAAAAGAGACTTTTTTTCTATTAATATTTTGCTTAAATATACTTTTGAAATATTTGCTTTAAATAAAGAACTCCAAAGCTGCTGAGCCACCGAGAATCTGAGACCACGGTGCAGGGAAGATAACATAGATTTGTAGAAGGAAAAGTTTCTTCTCCGACCGCTATGGAATGCCTCATTAGGCATACTGTGCTGCTGTATTCCCAGAAGCAGAGCTTCTGAGTAAGCCCAGATTGATCGCCATATGACAAATGATGTTGTGGAGGGGTGAACTCCACTAAAAAGTCCTTGCTCAGAACAGGCTCTTTCCCAGGTGACTGAAAGCCAGCCAGTCAAGAATTTTAAGAGCCATCACTCAGAATCCTGGTGTCCTAACCAGGTTCTAGCTGGGTTAATTATATCCTGCCTTCCTGGAGTTTCAACTGAATACAGTAGTCTTCTTCACTTCCTGACCCAACCTATCCTGTCGAGTTGCTGTGCCGTGTTAAGCAACTGCTGTGTTCCATCGTTGAGGTAGTTGCATTTCAATGCTGATCCTGCTACATCCAACAACGACCTCCTAGGGATGTTGCGAAAGCTTAATTTAAAATGTGTAAAGCACTTTGAGATTCTCAAATGAAAGCAGCTATTGAAGACAAAATGATTTTTTTTATGATCTTCCCGTCATTGCTGGCTAGAAAGCTGAAAACCTCTTTGCTCGTTCATCTTGGCATCACTCAGCACTTTTAATTACCCCAAATCCTAAACCTAGTCTGAGGTAGTTTACTTCCAGACACTTTCACCAAGGACTTCTTGAATAAATTATTGCTGCATGTGCATGCGCGCACGCACTCACATTTTGATAGCCGGGACTTACAGAATTTCAGATTCCAGTATGATAGAGAGAAATCACTATCACAATGCCAGGGGCCAAATTCTGATCTCATTTTCACTGGTGTACTTCTGGAGCAACTCTGTTGACTTCAGATTTACACTAGTTTAAATGAGAGTAGAAACAGGCCTTATGCACTTTCATAGTGCTTAGCCCAGGGGTCTCAAACACACGGCCCGGGGGCCACATGAGGCCCGCGGAGCTCTTCCCTGCGGCCCGCCAAGCTCCCCGTGCCCCCCCCAGTTACTTCCGGTCACAGCCAAACTACCCTCACCCTCCCCACCCCCCGAGTTATTTTATGTGGCAGCTAAGCTCCCTGCTCGCTGCTCCCCAATGTTTGGGGCCGGGTCTCTCCCCCGGCCCCGCCTGCCACCCCCACGCACCTCCCCCGAGTGTCCCCCGGCCTCACCTCTGCACCCCCTTCTAACCCCAAACTCCATCCCAGAGTCTGCACCCCCACCCCCTGCCCCAGCCCGNTGTCCCCAGCACCCAAACTCCATCCCAGAGTCTGCACCCCCACCCCCTGCCCCAGCCCGGAGCCTGCACCCAGCATCCAAACTCCATCCTAGAGCCTGCACCCCAGACCCACACCCCCACCCAAACTCCCTCCCAGAGCCTTAGGCAGGTGGGGGTGGAGTTTGGGGGGGCAAGTTCTGGGCACTACCAAAATTTCTACAAACCTGCCACCCCTGGAACTGGCAGAGCAGTGGTGGAGTGGAGGTGCAGCCCAGTGCAGTTGGGGTCTTTAACAGAAGTAAATCTAACTAAGTGCATGTTTTGTCCTTTGAGTGAGGTGCATTACTGAGTGTATATATTTTATTAAAACCTCTTGGAAATGACTTGTTGTAGGAGCAGCAGTGATCTGTATGCTCTGTATAATGCTTAGCACTTTCCAGGAGGGAGGGGGGAGGAGCACACTCAGGGGAGGGGGAGAAGAGATGGGACGGGCAGGACCTCATGGAAGGGGTGGAGTGGGGGCGGGGCCGGGGCCAGCAAGGGGTGTGTCAGTGATGCGGCCCTTGGGCCAATGCACTAGTCCTCATGTATCCCTTGTGGTCATTTGAGTTTGAGACCCCTGGCTTAGCCTCTGAGCATATCAGAGCATTTACAAATATTCATTAAGACTCTCATCACCCATGTGAGAAAAAACGAGGAGTCCTTGTGGCACCTTAGAGCCTAACAAATTTATTTGGGCATAAGCTTTCGTGGGCTAGAACCCACTTCATCAGATGCATGAAGTGAAAAATATAGGAGCAGGTATAAATACATGAAAGGAGGGGGGTTGCTTTACCAAGTGTGAGGTCAGTCTAACAAGTTAAATCAATTAACAGCAGGATACCAAGGGAGGAAAAATAACTTTTGAAGTGATCAGAGAGTGGCCCATTACAGACAGGTGACAAGAAGGTGTGAGTAACAATAGGGAGAAATTAGTATTGGGGAAATTTAGTTTAGGTTTTGTAATGACTCAACCACTCCCAGTCTTTACTAAAGTAAAGACTTCATCATGCATCTGATGAAGTGGGTTCTAGACCACGAAAGCTTAAGCCCAAATAAATGTGTTAGTCTCTAAAGTGCCACAAGGACTCCGTGTTGTTTTTGCTGATACAGACTAACACAGCTACCACTCTGAAACATGTGAGGAAGGTCACTAGCAATGTACCTATTTTACCGAGGGGGAGTTAGTTAAACTGACTTGGCCAGGGTCACACACAGACCAATTGCAGAAGTAAGAAGAGAAACCAGGCCATCTGATTTCTGGAACCTTGCTCTGACAATTTGCTTACATGTTTACTCTTAGGAACAGAGAGCACATGCATGTGTGATGTACACACAGTTTGCCTATAGTAGATTTTACCAAAAGTTTTCCTTTATCTTTCTGTCTGAAAACATAGATTTGAAAGGGGAGAAAATGAAGGAAGGGATACTTAAGACAGAGGTTTAAAGTTGGATGGATTACCAAGGTGTCTGAGCTACCGCAGTTGACAGCAGCAAGCTTTCAAAAGCAATGTACAGATACAGCTAAATCTAAAACAACTTTTAACTTTTGCTGTTGCTAATAGATGTTTGCAGCTCTTACAAATCATGCTACACACGAGCATCACAAAAAATTCCAATCTCCACAATGCCAGTCTCTAACTAGTAGAGAACAGGATGAGATGTATGTGTAAGGCAGATTATCCTACATCTCCCTACTGCAGGATTCTGAAACAATCCACATTCACCTCTGCTGCTGTTGGCTCACATGTACTGCACACACCTAGTGCTGCTGTGGAGGCCATTCCCTATTGTGATGGGAAACTATCCCTTCAGCAACCATGGTAAGGTAAATTCATCATTTATAAAGACGGAGTATGACTTCTCACATTCTGCCATATGTGATCAAGACAATGATTGCTGTAGACTTTGAGCACACACAAGAAATTCCCTCATGTCCAAATCTCTATGAACAGTTCCCAAAGAATTCAATAGAGAATAACTTTTCTATGAGTATTTTTGACTATCTTATATAATTTAATAGAAAGTTATATTTCTGCTCTTGGATTCCCTAGGGTGGTTTTAAAAAACCTATAGAAAAGACTTCAGTCTTTAGTAAATCCCATAGGATTTTATAGTAATTGCTATAGAATCCTATTACATTTCTGTAGATCCTTGTTCTCATCCATATTCAATTCTATAGTGCTCTTCCACGTGGAAATATGGGGATGTCCATTCTCCAGGAGACTAGCAAGGAAACAAAGGGGGTATACTCTTAAATTAGTGGGGTTGCCCCATGGTGAAAACCTCAGACCTGTCAGCCAGTGAGAGGTGCTTATCCCAGCCATTGGTTTCTGCTATAGAAGAAAACTGAAGAAGACAAAGAAAACGGCCAACGAAAGCCCAATGATTCAACCACATTCCCTGGCAGGTGGAGAGAGAGGATTTGAGCTAGAGGCTCCCTTTTCTGTCATTGTGGTGACTGATCACCCCTCGTGATGAGGGGTAAAGATAAGGGCAACCTTTCATCTCTTACTCCACATTACTTCTAGGTCAATTTATTTTCTACTAAAAATCCAGGCCTCTAACAATCAGACTGCCATCTTCCTTGGTCCTCCACCCCCCTGGAGCACCACACAGGTGAATGACGTTGGTTTACAGCAGGAGTTAACTTCTTCTTGCTTCACACTCACACAGGAGGGTTTGAAAGGGCTTGAAATTGAAGATGAGGAGCTCACTGGTGTGAACTCTCTATGCTGGGGCCAATCCACAAATTGAAGCCAGGGAGCTGTTTTATTGACTGAGAAAAGAGAGGCCCCTCACCTAATTCTATGGCTTTTCTCTGTTTGTCAGTCTGTCCTAGGGTGACAGATAGCAAGTGTAAAAAATCGGGACTGTCCCTATAAAATCTGGACATCTGGTCACCTAGTCTGTCCGTAATGAGAGAATTTTTGAACACCAGGTCTGATCCATTCCAACATTTTCAAGGAGATATATATGCTTCAGTGGGCAGAGCCCTATTGGCTTTGGTGAAAATTAGAAAACTGGAAAAGCCTAATTTCAGCTGGAGTAAGTGAATGGAAAATCTCTCCCATTAGTGTGCAACCTTCTAGTTATTTGTTTTATGGTAGTGCTCATGATGTACCAGCTATTTTCTAGATATTCAAGAATCCGCTCAGTTTGCTGTAGGCGGCATGGCAGAAGTGGGACTGTATGAGAACCTTAAATGTGGACAGGATAAGGGATTTGGAGATAGGGCCAGGGAGGTCATACTGTGCAAAAACAGGCTGTGTGGAAGAAGGCATGGGGTGACTATGTGGCAAGCAGGTGGATGAAGGTAAGAATATGGGTAGAGCGGAGGCAATGAAGTTTGACCAGGAAGGGTAAGTGAGGAGGGGCAGAGCTATAGAGTCTTGAGGATGGTGACAGGAAGCTTAAATTTGAGGTAAACATCTGCTCGTGTGCCTTGGATTGAAACACCTGTCCAAGTGTGTGTTAGTCTACCCGTGAAAAGCCCCTTAGTCCCAGTGAGTTTGGTGAATGTAAATTCTAACATGCATGTACGAGCAGGTGTAAGACTGTCTAATATGCATGAGCACATTTTAGAATGATGAAGTTGTGCACTGCAGGCATTTGCATCTGCAAGTTGTAGGTGGTTGGGGCACTAGCCTAGGACTTGGGGGTTCAATTCCCTGCTCCACCACAGATTTCCCATATGACCATGGGCAAGTCACTTAGCTGTTCCATGCCTGAGTTCCCCATTTGTAAAATGGGGATAATAGCACTTTCCGAGGATTAAAATGTTAGATTGTGAAGTGCTTTGAGATATACCGATGAAAAGTGCTATATAAGAGTTAGGTATTATTATATGTGTGTGTTCTCACAAATGGAGACACAGTGTAATTCTATTGACTTCAATGGAATTCCTCTAGCTTTACCACTTTAACCTCTCCATGCCTCAGCTTCCCCATCTGAACAACGGGGATAATAAAACTTACCTCCATGGAGGGTGTTTTAAGGCTTAATTAATGTTTGTGAAGGGCTTCTAGATCATCTGATGAAAGGCGCTATAAATGACACATTTTGTGTATGAGGGAGAACATACTTAATGTTTTCATATAATTATGGAAATTAAACATGGAAAAGACCTAAATGGTCATGTAGTCTCAATTTGTCCCATGATTGTCTCAGTTTTTACTGTGTATTTATTGATGATTTTATTTTACTTGGCTTATAGGCCAAATACTATAGGTTACTCATATAACATATGCTGCTTTCACTCTTAGCACAAGTTAAAACAATATGAGTTGTTCACTGAATTATCATTCTCAAAAGTTACATGATGATACTATAGTAAAACTTGATTTAAAAAGCCTAAAATGATAGCCATGCTTACCACATGCCTCCAGACAAAGAATGCTTTGTGCATTTTTCTTTTTGCTCAGAATGTGTGTGTCACTATTCTAAATAAAACAGGACAGTTTTGTACACTGACAGGATTGCTAGGTGTTCATTTAAAAAGAATAATTATTGGATTAATCTTCGACTTATGCTCATGAAGAAACAAATGTGTACTTTAAAAAGATATTAGACATACATATGCTATACAGATCTACTTGTGTGTGTATCTATATAAGATAGATATTGGAATAGTATTAGCAAAGCCCATAATTATTAATCAATTCAGTGATTTGTATATTGGCTGAAATGAATGGCTTTGCATGGCAGTCACTGAGCAATTTTATGTTTTCATTGCATTGAGTGAAGGTTTATTTATCCCATGAGCAACGCTGAAATTCACGACCAAGTGCAGTTTGTCCAAGTTGTTTTCTCCTCAACTATTATTTTATTCTGTAAGGCTCTCTTACTATTGATACCTTAGGAAGGAAGTTGCACTCTACCTCTTCCATCAGTGTCTGTCGGCCTGCATATGCAGGATTTGCATCTGTGCAAGGTGCTTTCTCAGCTTGGTTTTAATTAGAAACCAGGTGGTAAAACCAGGGGAAAAGATTTGTAAAGATCTGAAAATGTCTGAAGTGAAATGGCTTGTATCACTGTATTAGTCATGAGGCAGAAGAGGAGGAATGTTGACATGATTTGAAAGTAATATTGTTGAGTAAATGAAGACGTGAGAAACATTTGCTAAACTAAATGAGCTCTGCGGTTTGGTGCACATTTGTGTAATTCCATTCATTGATGCTTTGAACAATTTGCAAGAACAAAAATAGAAACAAACCCATTAAGAAAAAAATGGCTTGAACTATTTATTTCTTATTATTTTTAAAAACTGCTGCAATTGAGCTGCCATATTTCATGCCTGACATGGGATAAGAAGTGAGCACAAATTTTTTTCACAATACTGTATAATTCTATCCATTTTCTCAGTTGGTGACAAGTGACCTTTGAACTTTTTATTTTTGGGGTTGACCTAATAAGGACCCCTCCTACTTTATACACAAATGTAGTTACGAAAAGGAGTTTTGGTGCACTATACCTCCCCATAGCATCTACAATGGCTGTTTTTAGCTGATAATAAAGCACTTTTTCCTATCAAATTATGGAATGAGGTAAATGGAAAATATTGTAGTTTGAGTGTCTCTTGCAGAATAAAATAAAATGAGTATAATGGTACACTCATTTTATAATACTATTTTGTGACTGATTTTTCTCAGTATTGGAGCTTCCTCTGTTTGGGAAGCGTCTTTTTTTATAGTCTCTTTTCGCTATGTTAGCTCCCTATATGCACCTCTGACATTTACTCATCTAGCCTGACTCTTTACCTTTGTGCCATTATACTTGTTGCTGTCTTACTCAGTTACGAAGTACAAGTAGCCACAGCATTGCCAGCTGCAGTCCCAGACTGGATCATTATTTCAGATTTGAGGTTAATCAACTGCAAATTCCATTAGCTTCATACAGAGTGAAAATAAAGAACAGACGGTCTCGCATGTGAGCCTGAAGTCAGGTGCAGCACAATAAAGCTAGCCTTCAGGTATAGGTGTGGTTTTTTTCCCCTTTCAAAGGAACATTCCCTAATAAGGGGGTAAGGATCAAATGAAAAAAGGGTTTTCAGGGAATCTTTGTAGAAGCCCAAATCTCTTAAACATCTTTCCTTTTCCTATGACCAATCGGAGTTCTTTCTAGCATTTTATTCCCCCCCCACACCCCGTTCTGAAAACTGTGGAAAGCTGCTATTGAGGATTTTATTCTCAGATGTCACACGCTGTATCCACGTGATTGTTCCAGTAACTTTCAATATTGCTTAAAGAAATATCAAAGTGCAGCTATCTGTACTGTAATGTAAAGAAATGCAGTTTTTGTGACCAAAAACCTATTTATTAAGGCCTCAATCCTGCAAACACTCGTGCAGTGCTTACTGTTACTCAAGTGAGTACTTCCATTGACTTCAATGAGACTGCCCACACCAGGGCCGGCTCCAGGCACCAGCTTGGCAAGCAGGTGCTTGGGGCGGCCACTCCGGAGAGGGGCGGCAGGTCCAGCTATTCGGCAGCAATTCGGCAGACATCCCTCACTCCCGCTCAGAGCGAAGGACCTTCCGCCGAATTGCCGCCGCAGATTGCAATCACGGCTTCTTTTTTTTTTTTTTTTTTGGCTGCTTGGGGCGGCCAAAACCCTGGAGCCGGCCCTGGCCCACACATGCAAAGTTAAGCTCAAAAGTGCTTGCAGAATCCAGGCCTAAATACCTTTCTGCTGTTTTTATTTTGTTAGTGTCAAAATAGCATCTATTCTTTTTGCCATTAGTTGTTTTCTCATTAGTGTATTGTCTTGAATAGTAGTTTATATTTTCCTGTTATCTTGGTTTGTTTTTGAATAATGGGCCTCTTATTTGCACATGTAGTAAAAGTTATTCATGCCAAAAAAAAAAAAAACACAACACCTGGAGTTAAAGCTGCAGTTGTCTGAAAATGATGCATCTGACATCCCTAGTTTCTCAGTCAGAGCTATTGAGACAAAATCTTTGCTATTAAAATTGGAAAAGGTATAAAAGTTTGATTAAAATTGATACATTTAATAGGAATTGTTTTCTGGCCTCTTTCCTGCTGCAAATTGAGAATTCACATTAAAATGACATTACTTAAATCATTTTGATGTGACCCTGATTTTTCTTTTCCCCCCACATATTTTATCTGTGTAATCAGTCTCTAGGTATACAATGAAACAAATATTTTTTGCTAGATAATCACTTGGATCCCACTATAAAGGGTTAGGGAAAATATTGCCACCGTTGAAACAAAAGATTAAATAATCCAGTCTCTGGGAACTATAAACTAACAATCACTATCACAAATAGGCCCTTTCTAATTATAGTTTGTGGTGGAATGAAAGATGCAATTGTCTGGAAGTGATGAATATGGGATCCATGCTGGCTTAAAGGTCAAAGGTCATTTTATGCAAAGGTCCCTTTCTCTCTGGCACCGCTTCCTTTGTATAGCATAGTTTGGCAGCTATCTCTTTGCACTTCGGCTACCTGCCAATGCAGCTGGTACTGTGCAACTGTCTGGTATAGCCTACAAAGCATCACTCAGCAACCAGCAGCTCTGCATGGGGCCCCTTTTCTAGGATGACAAAGAAAGATGGGCTATGCGTTCTGCCATCTATGCCCATTAAAGGGACTCTTAAATTGCATTATTACAAGTTATTGTTAATTATGTAGTAGTCTCTGGATCTCTATGATCCTTTTAGGGGATGATAATCTTTGCTCTATGCTATCAGTAGAATTATTAAAGGGGGGGGATCTTTATTTGCTGGATAAAATAGAATGTAAGTACTAATGTAGTAATTCACTCAGGCATAACCATATGACTGAAACCCTCATTTTGATTATCTGCCTCATACGTTAGTAGCATATGCAACAAATAAATCAACTGAACCAAGCAGATCACTGGTGAAGTCATATTCTTACAACTTCACGATACATGTCATAGGTAGGGTTGAGAAAGTGTGTTTGTTGTCAACCGTTTATCTTGAGACCTTTGTAAAACGGATTTTCATAATGTACTGTTAGCTGAAACTGAGATTTAACAAAATGAAGCTGCTAGTTAGGATTTGGTTTCATTCTGCTTTCACGTAACAAAAAATAAACAATTTAAAAATGAAGTTTAGAAGCCATTTAGAGTGTAACCAGTGTTCCCTTGTGGGGTTTTGAAAATAAAATGGGAGCATTACATGTGGAATTCTATATACTTTTTTCTTATGGTTCATTTTGTTTCCCTGTATCGTTTCTTCAACAAACATCTTTATTGTGACCAGTTGCAATAAATATCTGGAGTGTGTTATCCAATTCAACCATCCAAAAATACGACTCCTGTGTCGGGGCTCGAGTCAACTGGCCTGATTCTGATGGATATTTTCCAACCATTATGATTCCAGTGACTACAGCAGAGTTATTCCAGATACTCACTGGTGCAAAAAAAGATCAGAATCAGTCATAATGAGATGTACAGATGATTTAGCACATAGATCCCAGTCATTTTAATTCAATTGGTATCATCTGGCGTAGCTCCATTGAAGTCAATGGAGCCACACTGATGTACACCAACTGAATTTCTAACCCCCGCTTTTTCCAAAGTTTAAAAAAAAATAGTCTGGAAAAGAAAATACATGGCACTTGCTTATTTATGACTTTTTTTTCTGCTCTCTGCACTATTTATGATCTTTCACAAGCCTCCTGTATAGCTGGCAAGTTTCCTGAGTTGTGCACCAGATTCTAGAATGGGAAACAACACCAGCTTTACATAATACCATTGCAAGAGTTACAGCCTGTAGAACCACTTTTATTTCCTCTTTTGTTCAAATTACATGAAAATCTGAGAGATGTGGAACACAATAGGAGGAGAGGAGAACCTTTTGTCTTCAGTTTCTACCGTTCCTCCTTGTGTCTAATATTCCATTTCTTGCATTGTTCCGATATCAGCTATTTGAAATAGTTATATATAATTTAACATTATACAAAAGTATTGTCATATCAAACATAGTGAAATGGATTCCAAAAACACCATCTGGTATTTGGGAATGCACTGTGAGTTGGGAACGTGAGAAGAGATATTCTTTGCCACTTTGCTTGGGACCCAGCCATTAGCAGTGTAATTGCCAAGAAAAGGTGACAGGCTTCAGGCTTAATGCAAGTGAGGATTTTTTTCCCCCTTCTCCCGCCTATTAACTCTATGAGTCCTAAAGTAGATGCAAAAGGCACTCTAAGGGCATCACAATTTTGAAAAACAATAGGCTCCCTTAAACTAAAAGGCGGGGGGGGGAGAGAGAAAACAACTACTGGGGTTTTGTAAGAAGAGTAGAATTAGTGAAAGCAAAATAAGCTTTTTAGGAGAAAAGAAATCAAGACATTTATTCTTTAAAGCTACGGCACACTGTAAAGAATTTTTCTCATAAGAAGTGGATTTTCAATGATTAGAGTTTTCCAAGCTTTATCCAAAAGCTCGTTTCAAAGCCGTCATCACTTCCTTCTAATCCACCCAAAATTGCAAAACCCATATTGTGAAGGTCATCTGTGGCCATTCTAAATCTGTTTTATTTCATGTAGTATCTAGTCTTCCTCTGACTCTCCCATTCTTCCTCTTGTTCCCCACCCGATTTAGTGGAGGAGGCAGGAAGGAAAAAGTTGATAAAGCTTTGTAAATTTTCAGATTGTTTGTTGAGGCCGTTTTCTGGCGTGTAACCCTCAAAGGGATGTGTAAAGTCCAGTTTTTATGATTTCTCATTGATATCCTGGGACAGATCCTTGGCAAGTGTAAAGCCAATGAATTTAGACTAATTTTTCCAGACTGAGGATCTGACAGTGTGAGACTAGATCAATCATAACAGGTATAGGGGACAGGGAAGGAAAGGTGATATTTGTATATGGATCGAAGTCTGTATCATTTCTGTAAGCAGGCAACAAAACTTTGTAGCAGAGGATGAAAATAAGAAAACAGCAAAAGGAATGTTGGAATCTTTCTCTGTCTTTGTTCCCTTTAACTTGTGAAATACTGCTTTATAGCAGTCCTGAACTTAAAAAAGCCACGCTGATTTGTTTCAGTATGTCATAAACTGTGATGCTACAATAAGTCTGCTATTAAATTACATAAAATAAAATGATTTCTGGTGGGTGTATCTAATGCTTGCCAAAAAAGACGAAGTGAAAGTTAACCCTCTTAGTCTAGCTCTTGTTTTTAAATATTTGTCTTTAACAGACATTTGTGTGTGCCGTGAAGGGGGACTGAAAACTCCTTTCTATCTGTCAATTTATGTACACGTGCAAAGTTCTTACAGTCTCAGTACCAGAGTCAGGTGAAATGTTAGTCACCACAAGTCCTTTTAATTACATTTAAACAAGTTTGTTAGTTTGAGGAAATGCCAGGCAGTCCTTGTGATTTTTTTTTAATTAAATTGTGCTGCAAACATGATACACCTCCCGATCTAAAACTTTCTGCATGTAATGCAGGTTTTCAGTGAGGAGTGTGAACATTCTGTGTAAAGGAGGTGGTGGCAATTCAGCATACACCAAATAGCTTGGGGAAATGAGCATGGGGGCTGTGAGCCCAGACTTCCCATGCCTCCCACTGACCTGCCTCAATAAAACTTTGCCCTTTTGCAGTGCACTTTACAAACATTACTGAGTTAGGTCTCGCCACACGCTGAGAGGTGTGAAAACAAGCCAGACTTTTCACGTAGGGCCTGATGCAAAGCCTGTCAAAGTCAATGGGAGTCTCTCTTGATTTAAATGGGCTTTGGATCAAGTCTGAATTTTCCCCAGCCCTACTCCGCTTTTGGTACCATTTTCTCTTGAAAGCACTGAAGTTATCACAATTAGGACTAGGATCCTTGTGCTGAGGTTTGTTTATCTAGTGAGTCAGAGTCGGGCGTATTTGGCATTTAAAACCCTACTAACTAATAACCCAATGTTGTACGGCCTGGCACCTAAGAAGGAGGAGATGTATCTGGCTCATGCTAAAAAATAAGGCATTATTTTTCTCAGCAGAAATCACTTTCAGTTTAATAATAATAGTTTTTCCTTATCTGTAATAGTTAATTTTAAAACCATATAAGAGTAAGTCTGTCAACACAGAGATTTAATGAAGTTTAGATGGGCTAAATTGGGTCATGATTACTGAGCCCCATCCCCAGGGAACTGGGTTTGAATTTTATCACTCAGGTTTTTCTTGATAACAAGCCAAACAGAAATACTGAGCTGCTCTGAATCTGGTTCCGCTTTCGATACTCAAAGAAGCTCTGCTTTCCAGACCCAGTTCTGCTTGCAATATTGCTGTGAGGTAAGTATTATATTGATTCTACAGATGCAGAAACCAAGGTCATACAGGTTTCAGAGGGGTAGCTATGTTAGTCTGTATCAGTAAAAACAACGAGGAGTCCTTGTGGCACCTTAGAAACTAACAAATTTATTTGGGCAAAAGCTTTCATGGGATATCCCACGAAAGCTTATGCCCAAATAAATTTGTTAGTCTCTAAGGTGCCACAAGGACTCCTCGTTGTTTTTAAGGTCATACAGTCAATTTAGTGGCAGAGCCATGAGCAGAATGCAAGAGACCTGACTCCCAGTCCCCTACTCTAATCAAACCCCACTAAAAAAACAAATATTTTCCAAACCCAATATTTAGAAAGACATATTCTTATATGGAAAACTCTATATAAGAGCTAGGGAATATTAATAAAAATAAACAATAATACTTATATTATAGTTCTGCCTATAACAGAAATAGCACTGAGTATATAACTGTTTCTTTGCTTTACTTCTTATCAAGGAATAAACTTAGGTCTCCAGTGTTAAAAAATAAAGAACTCAACAACAAACTGTCCAGAGGTGTGTTCAGTAAATTAATATTACTAGAGATGTTTAGAGTCGCTGCAGAGTAACCACAATGTACATGAAATAATAAATGCTGTATGAATAACAGTAACAGTACTTCTACACAACACAATTATCCCTCCCTCCCCAATACACAGGGAGGAATGTAGTAAAACATACAGTAGTTTAGAGGCGTCAAAATAATTTGCAGAAGCTAATTTACTCTTTGCATTTAGCCTCTTTTTCTGCCTCTGAGCATTTTCTGGAATTTGTTTCTTTGAAATTGTGGGAATTTTGTGTGTGTGTGTGTGTGTGTGTGTGTGTGTGTGTAGATTTGGGTTTTGGGGGGGGCGGGGTTACTCAGTGAATTGAATGTGAACACTTCAACACGAGTGGTCAAAACCAAACCTGTGCTGGTTAGTTGGAAATAGTCATGTCACATGGAATTTTTTCTGTTCCATCATTGGAGGAACATACCTCATATAGGTCCTGATCCAGAAAAAACTTACAATAGGTAACATTAAAGTACACAGGGTCCATTAAAGCCAATGGGGCTTCCCATACTGCATAAGGCTAAATGTGTGCCTAAGACTTTGCAGGATAGGGGCCATAACTGAGAGGAGAGCTTGAAGAAGCCTCTAGGCTTTTGAATGTCTCAGGGAGAAGTAGCGAGAGGAGGATTAAGGGAATTTTAACCTTTTTTGGGCCACATAATCTTTGCCTATCGTATTAGTTGGGTGGGTGCATGATTTTAAATTTAAATCTTTCCCCGGCACGGCCCTATTCTTGAAGGTTGTGGTCAGATCGTTGTTTTGACTCGTGTAATTGCCTGCGTGCCAGGGCTCTGGCAAGGGGCTTAGGAGGAATATTCCCCCCTACCCCCCCGCTGTGCATTCGTGGAACTCAAATTCGGTAATTAGAGCTCCGGTGGAAAGCTGTCATAATAGGAGCAGGGGCATATCAAAAGAGAGAATTCATTTTCAAATCTGAGCGAATGCTTACGTTGTGATACTCGGCCAGTTCTAGTAGCTGGGCCTGTTGTCATGCTAAAAAGAACCTTCCACACAATGTAACTTAGAAGCGTTAGATTTTCCTGTTAAATAACTGTCTTCTTTGTCTTAGACTCCATATATTTTCCCTTTCTGGTCTGCATGTCTACAGTTTGGTTTGGTTTTCCTGTGACATAAGGATGGATTGTAAAAGTACAGTTAGAAGTAGTTTTGAAATAAAAATATTAAAAACATTATTACCTGCCCTACCCCCACGCCATACCTCTCTTTTTCCTCCTGTTTTGATGGCAGTCAGATAATGCAGATGCCAAGCAGTGGAAGATATTTTTAAGCAGTAGCATCTGGCTTCTTGGCAGCCTCCACAGGCAGTTGGGTTGGTTGTTTTGGAGTTGCCTCTGGGTCTGTCACATGTTTTGGCATCTGATTAATTGACTGGGCCGCCTTGTCTTGTTGGACATATTTTTTCTTTGACTCACCTCTGATTCTGAATTGTCTTTATTTTCCTTTGCCAGTGAACAACAACTTTAGCAGATCCTGGGTTTGTTTATATAAAAATATTCTTATTTCCTCCATTCCCAGTGTATGATTCAGAAATCTCGTAACTGCCCAAATCTCACCACCAAAGGCGGACTGGATCACTGAGAACACTGCTTACTTGGTATTCAGGTCTTTGTCTGACAATGAACATTCTCCTGCGCAGATACTTTTCTGAGACGTAAACTGTTCCAAAGGGGGGTAATTTTCCTGTACATTTCCAAGGAGAGGCATCCCAAAAACAAACAGAACCATCAAGACAATTTCTCCTGGTAGATCCTGTGTGTGCACATGCATGCGCTAGTTTTTTTTTTGTTTGTTTGTTTTGCGGTTTGGTTTTTTTTTTTTTTTTTTTTTTTTTTTTGTGTGTTTTGCTTTCAAAGGTGCACGTTGAGGGATTCCCACAATGTCTGGGGGAAAAATGCAGCTTGAATTATTAGCCCTACTACAGCACGTGCACTATAAAACTATCACTTGCAATGGCATAAATGCTTCGTGTCTGTGGTGTTTGTTTCACTGTCTGATTTCTTAGCATGGTAGATCTTAGATTTAGAAGCCAGTCATGCCTTCAAACAAAACTGCCTGCCCCCCACACCCCCAGATGATTCGTTGAGGAGGTTTTCTTAGCATGACCTGCTGCAACCAGCCAGGCTAACCCAGAATTTTTATGACTGTCAGGGCACTGAGGCTGACAGAAACAGGTGGGCTCACAGCAGGGAACAGAAGCAAAAGCCCCAGCACAAGTTATGATTTTTTTTTTTTTAGGTGGCCAAACTAAATCTAATTAAACCAAAGCATGTTTAAATAAGCTTCATTTAGCTTCCCTATTAATAACAGCAGCTCCTTTTTTATTAGTGCTATCATTTCTTTGTCTCTTCTCATACTCCTGGGAGCTCAGGGAATTATTTGTTGGGAGGGTTTGGGGGCAGGGGTATTTATATGTCTAAAATCTTGTTTTGGAGCTGTCCTGTGAACCAGCCCTTGCTGTGCTCAGCATCATGGAGATGTAAGTCTGTGCTCTCAAACTAAAAGGAAACCACGCTCCATGAAGAAATTATTTTTCTTCCAGAGGGAGGGCAAGTTGAAGTGGAAAAACTGATGCTTTTGAAATAAGCTGCTATTACTTTCAATGTAGCCTTGCTTAACGTACATTTTAACACTCTTCTGTAACAAAAATCCCTTTGTGTTTCTTCCCCCTCCCCCTTATTTAGATCTGGGAGAAAATGGAGAAAAAATTTTTAAATAGCTCCCAAATGTCCATGTAAATAAAAGCCATTTCGTCCATTAACTTATTGTTGAAGTACATATTTAGGAACCTTCATGTATAATGTTACTGTAAATATCTGGGATGTCAGAGACCAGCGAAGTGGTGGTGCTATGGAATGAAGTTCTCTATGTATCCACAGGGCAGGGTAATGAAAGCAGCTGGGATACACATTTGTTCCTACAGACTTCCAGTGCCCTCAATCTGGACATAGAATATCATTGGGAGGTAATTTCATAGTCCGCTTCTTGGCCACGTGGAGTCTGCCATGACTGGGACATCTGAGCCTAGGAAATTAAAAGTGGAAAGGGAAATCTCCATTTTCAGGGTTTTTAAAGGTAAATTTCTAGCCATATATCTTGCAAAAATCATTGAAAATGTCAATTGATCACTAAAGATGAAAGGAATAAGCAGCTCACACACACACACACACACACACACACACACACACTCTTATTTACATAAAATGAATCAGAGTGGAAAGGCAGTGTTGCCAACTCTCGCAATTTATAGTGAGTCCCGGGATACTTTACGTTTTACTTAAAGCCCCTGACGCTGAAGACGTGACTCTGAGAATCTCAGATTTTATATTTTTTAAAGTAAGTTTATAACCCTTACGGTTGCAGAGAAAAGCCTGAAAAATGTGGCCTGAGTGTACCCTAAGGGCTCAAAAACCAGATGGCAGAGAAACAGAATCCAAAATTTATTTTTAAAAACTCATGATTATTAGGCCAGCCGAATATTTTTTACGGGGTCTGGCTCATGTTTTTTGGAACACATGGAGTTGACAACTCTGAAGTATCAGAAAGAATCAACTGGCTCATCTCTCCATGTCCCCCGCAAACAGGAGTCTGATATGTTTGAAATAGGGTGGGGTTATAGCAAAAAATCACTTCACAAGCCTGCCCCCAAAATGCTACAGCTCCTGAGAAATTCAGTCATTTCCCTGTTAGATTTCTCAGTGAGAAGAGACCACAATTCCTAGTGGGTTTTGCTGGATCCTGTAAGGTACAGTTGTGATATGAAAGCATTGTATGGGTGCTTTCACCATTGTTTTTCTGTACCTGCAATGTTTGGCAGATACACTACAAAGCAGCAGTATAAAACAAGATAGTTCCAAATTGTAGCTCCCTCCTGTGATACTGTCTTCTCTGGGGATGAGCAAATAGTAGAAAGCAACTTACAGCACTTTGCCAAACTATCCCTATGGGACGATGTGGTTACGGTAACTAAACTAATTTTAGTACAATCTTCTTCACACTACTCTAAGTCTCCACAGGCATGTCTAATAGGAACCTTTGTTTTCAGGACTTCTCTTTCAGCCCTAAGAGTCTAAGATGGAAGTCTGCATACAAGATTTTTAACATGCAGCCATATTTCAGTTTAGAGTGAGGAGTCTGTTCTGTTCGCTTGGCCAACAATCAGTCAACAAAGAAATCTCCGGGAGTGTATGAATGCTTCCTAAATGCTCTTGAATCTCTTAATATTATGGAAGGTCCAGAGTCACTGCAGCTGGACAGACACACTTTGTAGGGAAATAAACTCAGAAACCCTAAAGGGATTTTCTTTATCTATTGGTGACTCAAAATACAATGCAGTTCAGTCCAGAGTAACCAGCTGTATTTTCCCTTCTTATTGTTAACAAAGGCCACAGTCAGAATCAAAAAGTTACAGCAAAGCCTTATTTACCTAGTCCTCAGTGTTCTCTTCTAAGCACTAGGAACCTCTCAGAGTTGGTGGCTCTGTCTAGCTGTCAGTATTCCTTCAGAGAGAGGCCTTTCCAATCTTTACTTTACAGCAATGATGCTTTCAATTTCTATAAACTTTATCTGAGTCTCTCAAAGCATTTTGCAAAGAGTAATGAATTAGACTCCTGCATCCATTTGTCGGGTGAACCACTATTTCCATTTTATAGCTAGGAAAAGTGTGGTTAATTGATTTACCCAAGTTTATGCAGTAGCTTCTGGCAAAACCAGGAATATGATTCTCTACTGCCTTGCATCTTGTGGTAACATTTCACACCCACTTGGCTACACATCAGAACGGGCGGGTTTTTACACTCACTTTGCACAGATGTAGCACAAATGCAAAACAATGTAAATTCCCTTATCACCTGACTTCTGTTCTCTTGCTTTGCCAAGATCTTTCTTCGCCCTTCATTGGTTTGTTTTTAGGGCAGGTGGCCTCTTTGCCTTTTTAGCTGAATTAGCAAGGAGGTTCAGCTGCTTCCCTCCATTGAGATAAGCTATGGAGGGAGGAACACCTAGTCCATTCTTGAGATGTTCCTCTTCCAGGGACCCAGTCAACCTGGCAAAGATCAGGGTTAGGATTCAGTATTAGTCTGCACAAATCCCCTGCGAGCTATGTCTGGTTCCTGTGTAGTCACCAATGACCTGTAAACAGTCTGCCAGTGTGTATAGAGATGTTGGAAGTATACCCTGGTATAAAAATTAGGGCAAAGTATTTGACTTTTGTAAAGCACTTTTCTATCCCACATTGAAAGGGGTTATTGTTTGTGATGAGATTTTTTTTCCAAAAGGGGGAGTAGCTGGGCCACTGTTTGGTGGAGTTAGCCACATGGATAAGTTGCTTTCTTTGCTGCCATCCAACACAGGTGGAACTGGTGTCAATATAGCAAGAGTCAGTTGCAGCCAACCTGATGTGGGCTAACTTATGCATGAGCCTGTTTAGCTGTATAATTGCTTGGCATGTGTTTGGCCTTCACTTGTCCCAAGTGGTAACTATGTGAATGGGTTTGTACTGGTAATGATTCTTATAGCCAGCTTCTTTCCTCTTGCCATTACACGGGTGGAAAAGGCATCAAAAGAGGTTCGTGTTCATTGCAGAATACTGAAGACTCATCGTTGTTCAGAACTTCCTGTTAGCCATCAATCTCTCCTGTACAAATACATGGTTTGTAATGTTTAATTTCAATGTCCAGAACAAGAGAACACCCTCTCACTGAAACATCATCGGGAAAACCAAAACAAGTGCATTTCAGAAAATGTAGTTCCCAGTCTATGTGGTTGAGATCCTGGCTAACATCTAGAAACTAAACTGAAGCATGCTCCATGGAAGAGACCACACATGAACCAGCAGTAAATCTGGGTTAAATATTGACCGTAAGCATGTGTCTGATAGCCTCTCCCACCAATAAAGCCTCTTACAGAAATGTGTAAAAATCAGAGAGACAAGGTGGGTGAGTTAATATCTTTTATTGGACCAACTTCTGTTGGTGAGAGAGAGAAACTTTAGAGCTTACACAGAGCTCTTCTTTAGGTTGTCTCTCTCACAAGCAGACATTGGTCCAGTAAAAGATTATCTCATCCACCTTGTCTCTTTAATATCCTGGGACCAACACAGCTACAACAACACTGCATGCAACACTGCAAATCAAAGGGCAAATTAGGGTAAATTCCACTTCTGTTCACGTGCTGAGACTTGCTGATATTTTGAGGTTGTAGAAATGAAGTCCTAGGCATTCACCATGGATGATATTATGGAATATCAGGTGCTTTGTGTACGAGGAGGATATTCTAAAATGACAGTGACGTTTAAATATTACTCTAAAATGCAAACACAAATTTAATCTTAGAAAATGTGAGAAGGAATATATTCGTCATCTGTGCTCTGCACTCATTTTCAGACCCTTAACCCTTCTCTCTCTTCCTCACTAGGCAGAGCCCTCCGTGCTTTCCATCCGACTCCTCCCTTGGCACCCTCTACCAAGTAGCAGAAGCCCCCCTCACTCCTCTGAGGGGAGAATATCATATTCTTCCCACTTCACTGCACTACTGGTCCCACCTCCTGGCTTAGAACTGTTCTTTTATTGCCTGATGGAATGGTCAGGCACCAGCAGCAAAGTGAAACTGGTAATGCCAAGAGAGCAGGCTCAGAGGATTTATTTCAGGCGGTTCATTGGGGACTCAAGCCAGGCATGTGTTCCACCCCAGCAGTCAGACACTTTCCCTACCTGGCATAGTGGCCACCCGAAACCCTTGGCTATTCATTCATGGTGATGTGCTTTTTCTCTACACAATGAATCAGGTGAGCTAGAGCCAAAGCTTTTTACTAGCCTAAACTCCACTTAGAGAGGTCTTGGTTTTGTGTCTAATCTATGCATCACTTCAATGCAGATTGTCTGTGGTTTAATATATGCAGCCAGAGGTTGAATTCATACTGTGTTCTCACAGGTGAGACTCTGCTGGATTGTGCCAAGCAATATAGTCTGTGCTTTCCCAGTTTACATATTAAACCTACAATACAGGAGTAGGAAATCTCTGATTACTTATGGGCAATGAAAAATAGCATTACAGTAGATGTATGTAGTTTCTCAAGGAAATGAGTTGCCTCTCCTTTGAAGGAACATTTAAAGTGGAAGAGATCATTGGAATACTGTAGTATCTCAGAGTTACGAACACCTCAGGAATGGAGGTTGTTCGTAACTCTGAACAAAACATTATGGTAGTGCTTTCAAAAGCTTACAACTGAACATTGACTTAATACAGCTTTGAAACTTTACTATGCAGAAGAAAAATGCTGCTTTTAACCATCTTAATTTAAATGACAAGCACAGAAACAGTTTCCTTACCTTGTCAAATCTTCTTTTTTTAAACTTTCTCTTTATTTTTTTAGTAATTTACATTTAACACAGTAGTGTACTGTATTTTTTATTTTATTTATTTATTTGTTTGTTTGTTTATTTTGGCCTCTGTTGCTGCCTGATGCGTACTTCCAGTTCCAAATGAGGTGTGTGGTTGACTGGTCAGTTTGTAACTCTGGTGTTCATAACTCTGAGGTTCTACTGTATAATGATGGTATAAACTGAAGTGGAAACCATACTTCCTGATCCCTCAGCAAATATCAGTGAGATTCTCAAATCTGGTCATTAATATGGTATTATTGACTTTAAACTATAAATGAATCTGCAAATGACTATAAGGTTTTGGTTATATCAGGATGCAGAATCTGCAGTGAAATATTTGCTCACAGTTATTAAAGAAAACAATTAACGGTAAAAGGGTGTTTTTCCACTGTGGGGAAAATGCTTAATAAGTAACCAGGTAGCAAATTTTGGAAGACAAAGGTGAGAATGAGATGGGAATTAACAGTACTTTGCCATCACAGCGATAGGCATTATATAAAAACCTTAGATTTTTATGTCTGTGAAAATAAATTACTTCTTTGAATATTGCTGTGCCTCAGTACCGCTGCACTCTCCCATTCCCTCCTCTAGAGCATCTCTTTGGCAGAGGGAGCATGTTTTGAGTCTGTGTTTGTACAGCATGCTGGGATCCTGTTCACGAGTGAGGCTCCTAGGATCCATTGCAATGCAATTAATAATCATAATAAAAATTGAGTCCAGAATATAAATATTTAAAGCATTCTCTCTCTGATGAAAGAATTAGCATTGTCCACATTTAAAGAAGCAGGATTTTTGTCTGTAAAGAAGCAAACCAATCCAATGTACTTCTGGAAAAAACTTCTGACTTGAGAGATCTTGTGGTGAATATGTTTTGACTTGGAAAAAATGAGTAGCATTATTAACCCTTAGAATGCTAGTGTTTTGCATGCTGCCTGCTAAAATAAGTGCTTTGGAGGAAATATAAATACGCTACCTGAAAGGTCTCCAAACAGTCTGTAGTAGGAAAAGGCACAGATGGAATATTTGTGTGTCAGGGTTGTAATTACAAGATGGATTTGAAGAGACCAGTTTAGTTAGATGTCATGGTCGTAAAAATAGTCCTGCCTACACTGCTGCTCCTGCCAGTGCCACCAGCAGGAGAGCTTTACCTGTTGGGAAATAGAGGTCCTAATTGTGAAAACTTAGACAAGGGTTGTAATGAGGTCTCTGACCTGAACTCAAGCTAATTGCCTTTCCAAAGAAAATTCTGTGAAGGCATCTTTATTCCTTCTGGAAAACCTCTCTAATTTGAGAATTGTTTTTGAAAATGTTTTAGTAATCCTATTTAAACTACAAAGAATGGTACAGTCAAATCCCTCTTTAAAGCACTTCTTCCTTCAGTGGTAATTGAAGATGGGAAAATGGGGGAGGAGGGAGGATGGTCTCTTGGCAAAGGAAATAGTTTGGGACTCAGGTAATCTGGGTTCAGTTCCTGACTTTATCAGAGACTTCTTGTATGACCTTGGGGAAGTCCCTTAATCTCTCTGTACCTCATTTTCCATGTCCGTAATAATACAGCATGGGATGTTATGAAGGTAAATCCATGAATGCACAGCTGTTACAGTGATCTGGCCTTATAAATATGTATACAAATCTGCCTCGGTAGGGCCTTCAGCCTGTGTATCTGATGTTTGTTATATCTGTATTGAGTATTAAACTGTGAGCTTCTTGGGGCAGGGGCTGTCTCCCTGTCCATTTATATAATACATAATATAGGTACTGTATATCAAATGAAATCTTGTGGATACAGATCTCAACACCTTCTAAGATTTTTTTTTTGTAAGAGGCTGAAAAGATTGTCCTTTGATACATACTGTTATAAAATGAGATTATTCTGTAACAGCATTATCCCACAAGAAGATATAGAACTGATGACTTCATGCTATGATATGATGGTCTTAAAATAACTTCTTGCATTAAGTCATTGCTGTTTTTTACAGTAGAGAAGTGGAGAGCATGCGAGTTAGCAGACCAGCTTTTCAAATTTGAGAAAGCGTGAGTTTGTGTGGATAAGTGTTTGCCAGATCTGACAGGATCAATTTTCAAAATCCCTCTGTAACGATAGAACATTTCAGGGCTTCTTTTGTAATGGATTGCTTGTATTTAAGATGGCATGAGAGGTGAAATTACTTTCAGTCCAGCACAGACTGCATTGCGCTGTATCGTTTCAGCTACAGTGCCTGCAGTCAGTGCTGCAGTGATTGATATTTCACTGAGATTGGTTGTGACCTTACTGTTTTGTATCAATGGACATCCCTGTAGAAAACCCCAAAAGAGTCTCACACTCTGAGATGGGACATAAGAAACCCATCCCAAGTTGAATCTTGTAAATACTTTTCCCTTTGAAGCTGTACTCCTTGTATATTCAGTCTCTCAAATAATGGGATTTCATCTATCTTCAAAACTGCGTTGCACAAGATATTGATATCAGAGTGTAAGGTTACACAGAACGCTTTGCTCTTTGGTACAGAGCTTTATATGTATCTGTACGGCACCTAGTAGACTGTAGGTGTTACAATAATATAAATAATGAAAAACATCAGCCCTTTCCTTTCTTAACTGCTGTAAATAAATATATACCGACCTCTTCAGAATACCAGGTTCAGCATATAGCTCCATTCTTCATCTGATATATTTCTTAATGCCTTTCTTTCTATATTCAGTGTCCTCAAAATGTTATCTTCTTACAGGTAATCTATTTTTGTCATAGTCCAGTATCATCAACTTTCCCAATCTTTGGAGTTTCTCCTAAAGCTCCAGCTCCTAGAGTCCTGTGAGTACATTAAATTCTTTTTTGTGCGCAGGTTCCCCAGATCCCTTGCAACAGGTACTTCAGCCTGCTTGCAACTTGGGGGCAGAACCAGACTAGTCAATCGCTGGCAGCAGGGGAATACTCTGTTTTCTGAAGTTCCCTCCCGGTACTTGCCCACCTCCTGGGGGAAGACCAGCCAATCAAGGCTGCTGCAGGAAACAGGCAAAGCTCTCCCTGTCTCCCACAGGAGCTGGCACTATTATCACAGGAGGTGAGGTATTTCTAGGAGAGCCAAGAAATCATTATTACTATTTGTGACGGGGGCGCTCTACTCAAGGCTGGAGGGTGCCACTTCCTGGTGGTTCTGGGAATTAGCTCTACCAGGCTGAGGCCCCTTCTGGCGGTCACCCTCTGTCACTTCCTCATTCTGCAGAATCTGTCTCATTCCAGGAACTGCAGCCTTCTCTTTGTGACTTGGGCTTCCAGAAAGATCACTCCATCTTTTCCCTTTCCAGAGGCGAGTCAAAGTCTCGTCTCGCCAGCAGTCTCAGGTGCCATTCCCTCAGTAGTATGTAGGGGAACCTAGGCCCACTCTACTCTGTGTTCCAGCTCATTGACCCTCTAGTCAGCAGCTAGGGTCTGTTCCTTCCTGGACCTTGCTGCCTTTTTCTGAGCCTCTTCCATACCTTCTGGTCCCACTCCTTTGGATTTGCCAGCCCAAACTCCCTCCTTCCAGGAAATAATAGTAGGCTACCTGCCTCTGTAGCCCCAACCACACCTGCCCTCTCCCAAGGAGTGACTGCAGACTACTTCTCTGCAGCCCCCCTTCTGTTGCCAGATTCCTGGCTTTATAATCGCAGCATAGCTTCTCCCCCAGTTGGGCTTCATCAGCCAAATAGGCCATAGCACTCCCTGGCTTTCCTTCAGGTGCAGCCTATAGGTTAATTTACCCTTTCTGGCCTTGTACAATGGTGTAATGGGATGACTACCCCACACACAAGGCACTGGTGAGACGTCATCTGGAATAATGTGTGCAATTCTGGTTTCCGATGTTTAAGAAAGGTGAATTAAAATTGGAACGGTTGCAGAGAAGGGCTATGAGGATGATCAGAGGAATGGAGAACCTACCTTACAAGAGGAGACTTAAGGAGCTTGTCTTGGCCTAACAAAACAAAAGCTAAGGGGAGGTATGATTGCTCTGTATAAATACATTAGGGGGACAAACACCAGGAGGGAGGGATGTTATTTATGGTAAGTTAAGTGCCAATGCTGGCACAAGAACAAATGGTTATGAACTGGCCATCAACAAGTTTAGGCTTGAAATTAGGTGAAGGTTTCTAACCACCAGAGGAGTGAAGTTCTGGAACAGCCTCCCAAGGGGAATAGTGGGGGCAAAAAACCTAACTTGTTTCAAGACTGAGCTTGATACGTTTATGGAGGGGCTGGTATGATAAGATGAGGTTGCCTACAATTCAGTATGGCCCAGTTGTGACTGCTATTAGCAAATCTCTCCAATGGCCAGCGACGGGACGTTAGATGGGGAAGACTCAGTTATGACAGAGAATTCTTTCCCCATTGTCTGGCTGGTGGGTCGCACCCACATGCTCAGGGTCTGATTGCCATGTTTGGGAGAGAAGAAGGAATTTTTCCCCAGGTCAAATTGGCAGAGACCCTGAGGGGTGGGGTTTTTTTTATTTGGGGGGAGGGGTTGTCTTGTTTTTTGCCTTTCTCTGCAGTGTGGGGCACAGGTCACTTGATGGTTTGAACTAGAGTAAATGTGGATTCTCTGTAACTTAAAGTCTTTAAATCAAGATTTGAGGACTTCAGTAACTCAACCAGAGGGTACGGTCCTATGACAGGAGTGGGTGGATGAGATTCTGTGGCCTACGACGTGCAGGAGGTCAGACTGGCGGTTCATGATTTTGTCTCAGAGGTCACAGATTCTGACCTCTGTGACTTCTGCACCCACTGCAGCGGCAGAGCTGGAGTGGCAGTCAGCCCCCCAGCAGTGGGGCTTGGACCATTAGTTCTCCCCCTCCCCCGGAGTTTTTTTAGTAAAAGTCACAGACAGATCATGTGCTTCTGTGAATTTTTGTTTATGGCCCGCGACCTGTCCATGACTTTTACTAAAAATACCCATCACAAAATCTTAACCTGAATCATGATGGTCCCTTCCGGCTTTAAAGTCTATGGGCTGGTCCACACTAACCCCCTAGTTCAAACTAAGATATGCAACTTCAGCTAGGTGAATAATGTAGCTGAAGTCGAAGTATCTTAGTTCGAACCACAAGGTACTTACTGTGGGTTCACACCCAGCAGGCAGGCTCCCCCGTCGACTCCGCATACTCCTCTCACGGAGCAGGAGTACTGGTGTCGACGGCAAGCACTTCCAGGATCGATTTATCGCGTCTAGACAAGACGCGATAAATCGATCCCAGAAGATCGATTGCTTACCGCCGAACCCGGAGGTAAGTATAGACATACCCTATGAGTGGAGAGGGAGGAAGCAGAAAGAGCCTGACAGCTCAGGACTGCTCTATTCCCTCCTCCCCTACCCCTCCTATGAGCAGTTGGATGGCACCTCTGCTCCTTTCACCTCCCCCCCACAGGCTTGGGAGAGGGAGAGGAAGACCCCTGGGATACACAGGAGGAGTAGAGGTGAGGCAGGGGTGGGGGAGGGCAGAACTGAGGCGATCAGAGAGGCAGAATTGATGTGGGAGCAGAATTTATTATAGGACGTCTTGTATCGTTGTGTGTTGGATCCCAGCTATATATTAAACACTCCAGTTCTAGCCATTCTGTGCACAGACTGTTGCTGCCTTTTCTTTCTTCTTGGCAAATGTCTCTCCAATTCCTTACACCGTGTACCGGAGTAAAATTTCAAAAAGCAGCGCGCCCCCTACAGAGGAGACTAAGCTCCTGCTGACCTTTCATTTCAGAGTCAGTTGGTGAAATGGGGCTTTTGCTGCCGTAATTAATTCTTTAAAGCAATGATTATAGACTGGATTTGTTAAATGTCTGAATGGGGAAAATGCTTTCATTGATGTTTGTGCTATGTTGTAAATAACTTGATATTCACCACCATGGAGTTTCATTTCTCTGGAGTACTTTATTTAGACTTCTTTCATTGACTCTTAGATTTCAGATACTGTGACTGGTATATTAATTTTATTCTTTGATTATTTCCTCCTTCTGTGTCCTACAATACCACTTACTCAGCCTTCTCTGATCAATAAAAGCTGCAAACAATTTGCTTGTAGCTGCACATACAAAATCAGTAATAAAGTTCTTCACATTTTGTAATTTTCCTTGATGTTGCTGGATTTATGATGTTTGATTAACACAGTAGAATGGATCAGACAATGACCTGCAACAGCGAAAGGCCCCGTGGATTTAGCATACAACCCTGGTGCGAAAGGCCTATGGAATTTAATACAGAATTCTGCAGGAGAGAGAATTCTTTAGCAGGGATATAATTCTCTGTTAAATTCTCTAGAATGGCTTTTACATTATGTAGAAAAGGTAGGCTTTAAAAGTCTGGTTGGTGGTGCTGTGGAGCCAAGGCAGGCTAGTCCCTACCTGTCGTGGAGCACCACGCTGTGCCCTGGAAGCGGCCAGCAGGTCCGGCTCCAAGGTGGGGGGAGGCCACAAGGCTCTGCATGATGCCCCCGCCCCGAGCACCGGCTCCATACCCCCATTGGCTGCGGTTCCCGGCCAATGGGAGCTGGCGAGATGGTGCCTGCGGGCGAGAGCAGTGTATGGCGCCTCCTGCCCCCCCCCTTCCTAGTGCCAGAATTGCTGGCCACTTCCGGGGCGCAGCGCGGTGCCCCAGGACAGGCAGGCGGCCTGCCTTGGCTCCAGAGCACCACCAAGCAGGAGCTGCCTGAGGTAAGCCCCCGCCTCAAACCTGGAGCCCCCTCCTGCACCCCAAACCCCCCAGCCCCACCCCAGTGCCCGCCCAGAGCTTGTACCCCCTCCTGCACCCCAACCCTGAGCCCCCCAAACCCAGAGCCCCCTCCTGCACCCCAGAGCCTGCACCCCCAGCCCAGAGCCCTCACCCCCCTGCATCCCAACCCCCTACCTCAACCTGCAGCCCCCTCCCACATTCCAAATCCCTCGGCCCCACCCCCCAGTCTGGAGCCCCCTCCTGCACCCCAAACCCCTTATCCCCAGTCCCACCCTAGAGCCAGCACCCCCAGCCCAGAGCCTTCATTCCTCAGGGAAGGGGCGGGGCTAGGGTGTTTGGGTTTGTGCCAATAGAAAGTTCCCAGCTTGAGTAGACAGAAGTGCTAGTTCTGCCTGAGCTAGCCCACTAAAAATAGCAGTGTCGCTTTGGGTAGCATGGGCAGCAGTTCAGGCTAGCCTCTTGTATCAGGGGTAGCCGTATTAGTCTGTATCCACAAAAACAACAAGGAGTCCAGTGGCACCTTAAAGACTAACAGATATATTTGGGCATAAGCTTTCATGGGTAAAAAACCTCACTTCTTCAGACACATGGAGTGAAAGTTACAGATATGGGCATTATATAATGACACATGAAGAGAAGGGAGTACCTCACAAGTGGAGAACCAGTGTTGACAGGGCCATTTTGATCAGGGTGGATGTAGTCCACTCCCAATAATAGATGAGGAGGTGTCAATTCCAGGAGAGGAAAAGCTGCTTTTGTAATGAGCCAGACACTCCCAGTCCCTATTCAAGCCCAAATTAATGGTGTTAAATTTGCAAATGAATTTTAATTCTGCTGTTTCTCTTTGAAGTCTGCTTCTGAAGTTTTTTTGTTCAAGAATGACGACTTTTAAATGTTATAGAATGTCCAGGGAGATTGAAGTGTTCTCCTACTGACTTTTGTATATTACCATTCCTGGTGTCCGATTTGTGCCCATTTATTCTTTTACATAGGGACTGTCCGGTTTGGCCAATGTACATGGCAGAGGGGCATTGCTGGCACATGATGGCATATATAACATGAGTAGACGTGCAGGTGAATGAGCCCTTGATGGTGTGGGTGATGTGGTTGGGTCCTCTGATGGTGTCACCAGAGTAGATATGGGGACAGAGTAGGCAATGAGGTTTGCTACAGGGATTGTTTCCTGGGTTAGTGTTTCTGTGGTGTGGTGTGTAGTTGCTGGTGAGTATTTGCTTCAGGTTGGGGGGCTAGCCTCTTGAGTACAAACGTGCTGGGACACCCGGGTACATCCTCTGGTAGCTAACCCAAACCGCCACCCATGCCACTCCCAGCTACACTGCTATTTTAGTGCACTAGCTTGAGCAGAGTTAGCATGTGTGTGTCTGCCCCTAAACTGGAAAGCAGGCTCCCAGCAGCAAATATAGATATATTCTGAGGCACAATTCCTTGTGCGGGCTCCTCTTTGGACAGTGTAGCCACATGCTTCCCCGTACTCAAGGCATTAAGCGCAGTCTAAATCCTAGCCCTAAGGGTATTTCATAAATAGGTCAAATCAATACTTTTTTGGCTTCTCCTATTTAAAAAAAAATTCATATTATTTTCCATAAACCGTGACCTAAATCTTGCTCTCCTTTATTTACAAAAGCAGCATCAAGCCATTGACTTCAATGAGACTACATCATATGAGTAAAGGAAACAGGATTTGGCCCCATGACAATTCTAAAATATCCCAGGATTTGTTCCGCTTGCAGCCCTCAAAAGATGTTCACAAATAATTGCTGATATTCCTTGTTTTTTACTCTTTAAAATGTTTGAGCTTTCTTTAAAAAAAAAATCTCTTTCCACACTTAGAGGCCATTTTAAATTCGCACCCCTAAAGCATTAAAACAACACTATAGGTCTGATTTAAAACTAACAAAAATCAGGAAGCTTGGTTTTAATGCCCTGGTCTCTGAACAGTAGGTGAGCTTAGAGACAGCATTAGTGTTAACACAGAATTTCCTTCCTGGTCCATTTCTGTTACATTGAAAGTTTATTTCCACTTTAAGGGTATGAGACCTGACATGACAGGAGTCATTACATATATAAGATTTATCAGGTAAATCGATAGGTTCTTCATACAAACTGAAAGTTTTGGCTGAATAAGGCTTAATGACAAACATTCTTGTCTGCCAGTAAATAGATATTCTGTCATCAGATAGATGTCTGCCTAGCAAATATACATTTTTTTCATGTAAGTGATGGTGTTTGGGAAGAGTTGGAATTGAATGCAGCAGCTCTCACACTAAAAGCATGGCTTACTGCTTAAGTTTAAGAACTAATTCCCACAGCTCACAACAGTAGTATATTCATTAACAACTTTTGTACGCCACTAGAGGGAGACAGACATTCACAAACTTCTAATGTGAGTTATGTCATAACATGGCCTGCTTCCCAAGGTCTGAGAGAGGGAGGGATCGTTTTCCAGGTTAGGTTGTAGATGGTTGATGATGTGCTGGAGAGGTTTGAGCTGGGGGCTGTACGTGATGGCCAGTGGTGTTCTGTTATTTTCCTTGTTGGGCCTGTCCTGTAGTAGGTGAATTCTGGGTACCCGTTTTGCTCTGTCAGTCTGTTTCCTCACTTCCCCAGGTATTGTATTTTTAAGAATGCTTGATAAAGATCTTGTTGGTGTTTGTCTGAGAGATTGGAGCAAATGCGGTTGTATCTTAGGGCTTGGCTGTAGACAATGAATCGTGTGATGTTCTGATTAAGAGAGCTTTAAACTAGGAATTTGGGGAACATGGTTCGGAGATGTCCAGGTAATCTCCATGCCAGAATTTAACATTGAGAAGGAAGAAAACGAAGTAAGAAAGGATACAGCCATGGGTATGAGAATGGACGTAAGGAGGAAGGGTAGTGAAGATACCAGTCTAATAGGTGATACTGGCGATAGAACGTCTGTGCCTAATTGGGTAAAGTATGTCAGTGAAGCCAAACGGAAAAAATTAAGATGTTTGTACACTAATACAAGGAGCCTAGGTAACAAAATGGAGGAACTAGAGCTACTGGTGCAGGAAGTGAAACCAGATATTATAGGGATAACAGAAACTTGGTGGAATAGTAGCCATGACTGGAGTACAGGTATTGAAGGCAATGTTCTGTTTAGGAAAGACAGAAATAAAGGCAAAGGTGGTGGAGTAGCATTGTATATCAATGATGATGATGTAAACTGTAAAGAAATAAGAAGTGATACAATGGATAAGACAGAGTCTGTCTGGGCAAAAATCACATTGGGAAAGAAAGCTACTAGAGCCTCCCCTGGGATAGTGCTTGGGGTGTGCTACAGACCGCCAGGATCCAATTTGGATATGGATAGAGACCTCTTTAATGTTTTAAATGAAGTAAACACTAATGGGAATTGTGTGATCATGGGAGACTTTAACATCCCAGATATAGACTGGAGGACAAGTGCTAGTAATAATAATAGGGCTCAGATTTTCCTGGATGCGATAGCTGATGGATTCCTTCACCAAGTAGTTGAAGAACCAACAAGAGGGGATGCCATTTTAGATTTGGTTTTGGTGAGTAGTGAGGACCTCATAAAAGAAATGGTTGTAGGGGACAACCTTGGTTCGAGTGATCATGAGCTAATTCAGTTCAAACTAGATGGAAGGATAAACAAAAATAGATCTGGGTCTAGGGTTTTTGATTTTAAAAGGGCTAACTTTAAAGAATTAAGGAAATTAGTTAGGGAAGTGGATTGAACTGAAGAACTTGTGGATCTAAAGGAGGAGGAGGCCTGGAATTACTTCAAGTCAAAGTTGCAGAAACTATCAGAAGCCTGCATCCCAAGAAAGGGGAAAAAATCATAGGCAGGAGTTGTAGACCAAGCTGGATGAGCAAGCATCTCAGAGAGGTGATTAAGAAAAAGCAGAAAGCCTACAAGGAGTGGAAGATGGGTGGGATAAGCAAGGAAAGCTACCTTATTGAGGTCAGAACATGTAGGGATAAAGTGAGAAAGGCCAAAAGCCATGTAGAGTTGGACCTTGCAAAGGGAATTAAAACCAATAGTAAAAAGATTCTTTAGCCATATAAATAAGAAGAAAACAAAGAAAAAAGAAGTGGGACCACTAAACACTGAGGATGGAGTGGAGGTTAAGAATAATCTAGGCGTGGCCCAATATCTAAACAAATACTTTGCCTCAGTCTTTAATGAGGCTAATGAGGAGCTTAGGGATAATGGTAGATGACAAATGGGAATGAGGACATGGAGGATATTACCACATCCGAGGTAGAAGCCAAACTCGAACAGCTTAATGGGACTAAATCAGGGGGCCCAGATAATCTTCATCCAAGAATAATAAAGGAACTGGCACATGAAATTGCAAGCCCATTAGCAAGAATTTTTAATGAATCAGTAAACTCAGGGGTTGTGCCGTACGACTGGAGAATTGCTAACATAGTTCCTATTTTTAAGAAAGGAAAAAAAAGTGATCCGAGTAACTATAGGCCTATAAGTTTGACATCTGTATTATGCAAGGTCTTGGAAAAAATTTTGAAGGAGAAAGTAGTTAAGGACATTGAGGTCAGTGGTAATTGGGACAAAATACAACATGGTTTTACAAAAGGTAGATCTGATCTCCTTCTTTGCGAAGGTAACATTTTTTAGACAAAGGAAACGCAGTGGATCTAATTTACCTCGATTTCAGTAAGGCATTTGATACGGGTCCACAAGACGAATTATTAGCTAAATTGGAAAAGATGGGGATCAATATGAAAATTGAAACGTTGATAAGGAATTGGTTAAAGGGGAGACTACAACGGGTCATACTGAAAGGTGAATTGTCAGGCTGGAAGGAGGTTACTAATGGAGTTCCTCAGGGATCGGTTTTGGGACCAATCTTATTTAATCTTTTTATTACTGACCTTGGCACAAAAAGTGGGAATGTGCTAATAAAGTTTGTGGATGACACAAAGCTGGGAGGTATTGCTAATAAAGAGAATGACTGGGATATCATACAGGAAGATCTGGATGACCTTGTAAACTGGAGTAATAGTAATAGGATGAAATTTAATACTGAAAAGTGCAAGGTCATGCATTTAGGGATTAATAACAAGAATTTTGGTTATAAATTGGGGACACATCAGTTGGAAGTAACAGAGGAGGAGAAGGACCTCGGAGAATTGGTTGGTCACAGGATGACTATGAGCTGCCAATGTGATATGGCCGTTAAAAAAGCTAATGCGGTCTTGGGATGCATCAGGCGAGGTATTTCCAGTAAAGATAAGGTGTTACTACCGTTATACAAGGCACTGGTGAGACCTCATCTGGAATATTGTGTGCAGTTCTGGTCTCCCATGTTTAAGAAGGATGAATTCAAACTGCAACAGGTACAGAGAAGGGCTACTAGGATGATCCGAGGAATGGAAAACCTGTCTTATGAAAGGAGACTCAAAAAGCTTGGCTTGTTTAGCCTAACCAAAAGAAGGCTGAGGGGAGATATGATTGCTCTTTATAAATATATCAGAGGGATAAATATCAGGGAAGGAAAGGAATTATTTAAGCTTAGTACCAATGTGGACACAAGAACAAATGGATATAAACTGGACATTAGGAAGTTTAGACTTGAAATTAGACGAAGGTTTCTAACCATTAGAGGAGTGAAGTTCTGGAACAGCCTTCCAAGGGGAGTAGGGGGGCCAAAAGACATATCTGGCTTCAAGACTAAGCTTGATAAATTTATGGGGGGGGATGGTCTGATGGGATAGCCTAATTTTGGCAATTAATTGATCTTTGATTATTAGCAGGTAAATATGCCCAATGGTCTGTGATGGGATGTTAGATGGGGTGGGATCTGAGTTACTACAGAGAATTCTTTCCTGGGTGCTGGCTGGTGAGTCTTGCCCACATGCTCAGGGTTTAACTGATCACCACATTTGGGGTCGGGAAGGAATTTTCCTCCAAGGCAGATTGGCAGAGGTCCTGGAGGTTTTTCGCCTTCCTCTGCAGCGTGGGGCACGGGTCACTTGCTGGAGGATTCTCTGCACCTTGAGGTCTTTAAACCATGATTTGAGGACTTCAATAACTCAGGCATAGGTTAGGGGTTTGTTACAGCTGTGGGTGTGTAAGAGGGCCGGACTCACCCCTGTGGCACCTCCTGCTGGTCGTCCAGGGAATTAGCTCACCTGCCTCTGGAGCGCCCTCTGCAGGCCGGTGATCCGCCTTGTCCTCTTCTGTACTGGCCCCCATGTCCCTCCCAGGACCCCGGTAACCCTTTCTCTGGGTGCTGCCCCCTGGCAATACCCACACAGATCTGGATCTCCCCCCCCCCCGGGGGGCCCCCCCCCACTATCCCCACCTTGCCTCAGCACCAGGCCACTGCCAGTCACCATCTAGCCCCCGCACCCTGGGGCAGACTGCAGTATAGGCCACTCATCACTGGCAAGGAGGGTTTGGACCTGCTGCCTTGGCCTAGCCCTGGGCTGCCCTCTGCAACCCCCAGTACCCCTTGGCCTATTACCAGGCCACAGCCTGGGGCTATCCAGCTCCTCAGCCTTTCCCCAGCCCTGTTTCACTACAGGTACCCTGTCTAACTCCCTGCAGCCAGGCCCTTCTCTCTCTGAAGGCAGAGAGAGACTCTTAAGCTCTTGGCTCCCAGCCTTCCTATACAGGCCAGCTGGGGCCTGATTGGGGTGTGGCCCAGCTGTGGCTACTTCCCCAATCAGCCCAGTAGCTTTTCCCTTTGCCCCAGCCCTCTGCCAGGGCTGTTTTAAACCCCTCAGGTAGGAGCGGGGTAACCACCCCGCTACAGGGTGGGTGAGGATCTGTGGCCTGCGTTGTGCAGGTCAGACTAGATGATCATAATGGTCCCTTCTGACCTTAAAGTCTGTGAGTCTAAGTCGGTGTGAGAGCATCTCCCGTTGACACAGCGCTATGTAGTCACTGCAGTAAGTCGACCTAAGCTACATCAGCTACGTTATTCACATAACTGAAGTAGCATAAGTTAAGTCGACTTACTGCAGTAGTGTAGACCAGCCCGAAGAGGCAATACTTCCCCACTCGTGAGCATTGATTCTGTGTATAGCAAAAGGAAAAATTATATTAAAAGGGAAAGGGCACCCAGCATTAATTTGGGAAAACACCACAACCGTGATTTGAAATCATATAACCGTAAGCAAACCTCCACCCCACAGTACATTGGACAGTGTCCTTGGCCTCAATTTCCCACCTTGCGGTGTGAAAGTCCAATGAACGACTATCACTTTAACATGCCATTCCTCTTTCCCTCCACTCCTCCCCACTCACATTTGGTTGTCCTCAGTCAGCGAGGACCCAGCGTTCAGAGGTGTGTTCACATGGGTTCACCTCCTGCTCCTTGAAAGGGGGTGGAATGTTGAGCCATGCCTCTGCTGCTGCTGCCATCTCAGCAAATGTCTTGTTGCTTCCACAGCCTCTGCTGCCCCTCACCGCTGCTGCTGCTGTTTTCTCTGCCGTTGCTGGCTGCTTAAGAACATAAGAACGGCCATACTGGGTCAAACCAATGGTCCATCTCACAAAGTATCCTGTCTTCTGACAGGGGCCAGTGCCAGGTGCTTCAGAGTGAATTAACAGAACATTCCAATTAGCAAGTGATCCATCCCCTGTTATCCACTCCCAGTTTCTGGCAATCAGAGGCTTAGGACACCCAGAGCATGGGGTTGCATTCCTGACCCTCATGGCTAATAGCCATTAATGGACCTATCCTCCATGAACTTATCTAGTGTTTTTTTTAACCCCATTATAGTTTTGGCCTTCACAACATCCCCTGGCAACACGTTCCACAGGCTGAGTGCGTTCTGTGAGGTAGTACTTCCTTTTTGTTTGTTTTAAACTTGCTGCCTATTAATTTCATTGGGTGACCCCTGGTTCATGTGTTATGTGAAGGAGTAAATAACACTTACTTTCTCCACACTCGTCATGGTTTTTATAGACTTCTGTCATATCCCCCCAAGCTCTCTCCTTTCAAGCTGAAAAGTTCCAGTCTTTTTAATCTCTCCTCACATGGACGCTGTTTCATGCCCCTAATAATTTTTGTTGCCCTTTTCTGTACCTTCTCCAATTTTAACACATCATTTTTGAGCTGGGGCAACCAGAACTGCACACAGTATTCAAGATGTAGTCATATCATGGATTTATATAATAGCATTATGATATTTTCTCTCTTATCTATCCCTTTCATAATGGTTCCTAGCATTCTGTAAGGTTTTTTTGACTGCCGCTGCACACTGAGTGGATGTTTCAGTTCTCTTTCTTGAGTGGTAACAGCTAATTTAGACCCCAACATTTTGTATGTATAATTGCGATTATGTTTTCCAATGTGCATTACTTTGCATTTATCAACGTTGAATTTCATCTGCCATTTTCTTGCCCAGTCAATCAGTGTTGTGAGATCTCTTTGTAACTCTTTGCAGTTTGCTTTAGACTTAGCTCTCTGCCCCTGTTATCTCTGCTGCCGCCTGCCACTCGCCACTCACTGCCCCCGATCTCTCTGCCTCTGCTCAGCTCTGCCGCTGCTATCACTGCTGCTGTTTGCCGCATTCTGAGGTTCCACCACTTAGCCCAGGTCTTGATGATTCTAGCACTTAGTGATTCACAGGGAAACTTACTGCCAGTGTAGCTTCTGCATTGTCTTTCACTGCAACACTGTCCCTGCATCAGTTCTAAGGATTAGCCCCGAGACAGCTCATTGCAATCACTGTCCAATTTGCTTGCCTTTAAACACTAGAGAGGTGAGAGTCAAGTGGTGTCTAGGACCATCTGTCCCCACCCCCTCTGACTTCCACTGGGCTTTAGCATCCCTTCCCCCATTTTAGAAAGTGAGATTCAATTTAGGTTGACTCCCTTGATCAGGGCATGCTAAGTACAGTTCTGCTGCCCTTTACTCATGCAATAAGGATAGCATTACTGCATTCAAATTTAAAAATTTTATTAAAGCTAATGTTAAACAATTATATAATAAACAGGTTAAGAAAAGAGTGTCTGTACATACATAAGGGTATAGTGCTTAGATTATCCACAAATACAAAGTTTGTTTTAAAAGTCATAAGATACATATAGTGCATAATCAGCAATAACCCAAATTTAGGTGAATAAATTTAGCAATACAGTTTAGATATTAGCGTCCAGTTATTCGGGTACATCAGACTTGAAAAGTTGTACAGAGAGTTGGTTGTGGAAAGCAAATACATTAACGAGTGAAGATTGTCCCTACTCAAGTTAATTGTAACCCAAAACCAGCCAAAATTGATCACTTTGGCAAAGCAGCTCTGTCTGCTGAACACCTAGGCAGAGTAGCTGAGTCTGTGCAAACATGGTCTGCTCCAGAAGTCTTTCCCCCCCAATTTGTCACCAGACGTCAAGGGAAACTTCATTCAGATCCTGCTTACAACTTCAATGGGAGATGCAACAGGCACTTAAACCTCGGGGTCTCCATTGTGTCTCTGTGAAATGGGAATAATACTTAAGTACTTTCACATGTTGTGAAGATTAATCAAAATAAAATGTTTTGAAATATAAACTATTAGCTTCCTATTTTCTTATGGCCTTAATAAGCACCAGTGTCTACTTTAATGTGTGAATATGTGAGTTTAGGCCCAGAAACTTACAAAATGTATAGGAATTACCTTTTCATACCCTGCTCTAAAGATAAATGCTTTATCCTTCAAGTCAGGATTTAGCAATATTTCAACAACACGCACTACATTGAAGGGTTTCCTTGCTATAGCCCAGAACATCCCAGGAGTATTAGAGAAGGGCAAACTGATTCAGGGTAAATAAGATCCAATAGCAGAACCCAAAAGTTAGCCTCAAACTAATTGAACTTTTGAAAAAGTTTTATCTATTGATATTGTAAGTTCTTTGGGATAGAAACTGTCTCTCACTATGTGTTTGGACAGCATGCAGAGCCACAGTAATGCAAATAATACTAATTACCTTTTCCAGACCATTAGATTTTGGTGTCGTGTATCTTTGCATTTTTATGTTTACGCTAGACGTAAAGGCAGGAATGCTGCAATATGGAATATACTTTAGTCAAGCACAAGTTGTTAGCCTCAATACAGGAATAATAAAATTCTCTGGCCGGTGTTATGTACAGGATGTCAGACTAGCTGATCTAATGGTCTTTTCTGGACTTAAAATCTATGAATCCAAGAAAATATAATGAGGCTGTGGACTTACATTGGGGATAGTTCTTCCTGCCCAACCAGTTCTTCCTGCCCAACCAGAAGCAGAAAGTGCTGGAAATCTTGCAAGACATTATGTGTTTGTGAGGTTCCAGCCCAGTTTTTGATCCCCATGCAGCAGACATGATATTTTAAACTTCTTTTGACCTTTATGTAGGCATGTTAAGCACCCCCTAAGAAATCTAGAGTCCTCAGTTGCACGCATGCGCTGATGGCTGTAAGTGAAGGCAAAGTTTGCTCCCTACAGAGCAATTCTTGACTTAGTACTGAGTAATGGAGTGACCGTGGAATGAATGTGCACGGGAGCTCACAAACAATAATAATCATAATCTAATCACATGTCTAATTAAGATGCAAGTGAGACCAAAAAGGGAGACGAATGAAGATGTAGACTTCCAGTAAAGCATACATTTGTGGAATGCCAGCAGTGGTGGGTGAAATACAGCACAGAACACAGGAGAAATAGAGACAACAGAAAGTGCTCAATGAAGAATGACTGCATCCACCAAGGATAGGCATGCCCCACTGCTCTCCCAATAAATACACATAGTATAATGATAAACAAGGTGATGCAAAAGTGCATCAAGGGTAAGGAAAAGGCTTCAAGGTGGGTGTCTTAAGAGGTCAGACAAAGAAGTGGGGAACTGGATAGATTATAGGGGGAAAGGCGAGTCTCAAATTGCTAACAAAAGCAAAGGCTGAGAATTGGGCGAAGATTGCACATACCATTCCAGTGAATGGTAGGAATTTTAAACATCTTTATGGTATACCAGTGGGAATAGAGGCTGTTTATTAGCCATTGTGGTGGATACTGTTAAACATATAAGCTGAAATAAGCTTTTGTCATCTTCGAAGAAATGCCATTAAGCTCTGCCTGAGAGAGCTCCCCAGCTCAGCCATGTCGCTACAGTCACAGAATATCTGACTCCTGGAAAACATTGTTTTCTTTCTTCAGTCTGGGCCTCTGCTTTATTATTATTTTAAATGAATGCATAAAGATCTCCAAACCTGTGACAGCCACCTAAGTGCAACCGTAGCTACAGTGGAAACATGGGCTGACCCTTAACCATAGAGGGCTGTGGAAGGAACTACTCATAAGGAGATCCGGCAAAAAATAATATTTGCCTGTTAGATTTTTGAAAGTAACTAAATTGGGGAGAAGTGGTTATGGATTGAAGTTGAAGCAATTCAGCCAGAATTTCTGTGCACAAAATGGAATTAAGATGGGCTAAGGAGGTGATATTTGGATGTGGTTTAGTCTAGAATTCAGAGTTCAGTGTCTTGTGTGAACCAAACATAAGCCCAGGCTTAGATTTGGTGCTGCCAAACTCTTACAAGCTGCTCTTATGAAATTTCAGCAGAAAATCATAGAAGTCTTGTGAGACTCACTGAAAGGTTTCCACTAGTTTGAGCCGCAGCCAAAGTAGATTTTAAAAATGGGGCCCCTTTCAGTGGGATTCAAAACCAGATCCAAACAGATCCTGGGATTTGAATCCAAAACCCCTCTTCACAGAATAATGAAGTTTAGCACTGATATTCTAGATTGGATATTCCCCTACCCCCTTTATTTTCAGTTGGAATAAGAAACAAGTTCACAACTAGTGGTGAGGGAACCTCAGAAGGTACAGAATTCCTGTTCAAGTCAATAAGCAACTAGTAATTAAGATAGGTGAATTTATCCAGATCCCTCTGTTTTAGAAATCTGGGTTCTTCTAAGCTAGACACAGCACAAAGGTAGCTTTTTCTAATGGTATTTCTGCTTCTGGGCAAAGCCACCAAAGCTGAGGCATGAGGGAAAGTAATTGGGTACATGCGCAGGCACATACAGGAAAGGAGTGGGTGGGAAGGGGATAGGTTCAGTTTGAAATTTGGCTTTGACCCGATTCTTATTTTATACAACCCCATTCGCAATGTCAGATGCTGGCAGGAAGTACAAGAGAATAGGGTTAGATGAAATGTCAGCTGGAGATGGATAAATCTTTGGAAAAGTAGGAAGTGTGGCACTAAAGACGCTAAGGGTGTTTTTGAGGTAAGGATGAGGAGGGATCATGTGGACTGATTTGCTTGCTTGTTTCTTGATCTGAAAAGTTCAGGTCTTATTGGACTATATAATTCCCACCGTGTGCATTTATGGTGAGGCACAAGGGTCCGTTCCTGCAATCCTTACTCATGTGAGTAGTCCCAGTGCAGTCAATGGGACTACTTGCATGTGTAAAGATTGCAGTTTTGGGCACATGATCAGAAAAGTTATGGATCAGTCCCTTGGCCAGAGGAAACTTCGTGATGGCTGAGAGGTCATTGTTTTCCATTTTGGGCCTGAATTTAAGAGACGCCTCTAGTTTCATTGCCTCCCAGACACCAATGCCCTCCTCTCTTTACTTGGTTTCCTGTGTGTGCTGAAGCATCCAACTGCCAGACTATTTCTCAAACATTCATGACTTATTTGTGTCCATTCAGATGCCTGACTTGCATCTTTCACACTGTTTGGAACATTCTTTCCCCTGTGATCATTCCCTCTGTGATAATGCTAGCTTTAAAGCACTGGTAGTGAAACCTCTGATCCTATCCAAGATAACTATGCTTCCACACAGAGTAGTGACACTTGGAGTTTTGAAATTATCACTTACTTAATAAGTTACATCCGTCATTCTTGGATGGAATCCATGGCAAACAGAATGTGATAAAAGTTAAAACTAATGAGCGTCTTCAAGAAAGGATAGGGAGCTTCTGTTATTTCATTTAGTCGTAAAAATTTAACTTCTGGCACTTCCATCACATCTCCAAATGGTAATAAAGGTTGTTACTTTTTCAAGTTGTGCTGGGTAGCACATTTCATCAATTAAAATGCACTCTCAGTGTAAAATCACAACAGGGCCAGGCATGAAGGATGCTATCATGTGATTTTTTTTTTTGAAAGGATACTTATTGTTTCAAGTTGCTGAGCTCTGTTGTATAGCAGATTTGTGCTAAAGATAACATAGCATTACAAATATCCACTAAATGAATGCAACATGTTCATCTTATAGCCACGATGCAATTTACATTGCAAGTAGAAATATCTGTTTCATATACCTTAATTATGTTTATAATGGTGATTTTGAACCTAAAAGGAAATAACTTCCTCATTGCTGTGGATTTTGTGCAGTGACAACACTATATGATGGTCGACAGGCATTATACCAATGATGCTTGAGTGTAGTTTCAAAACCTTGACATGGATGTTAGGATTGTGCCGCAGAATGTTGTACCGTAGTTAGAGCAGAGGACTGATGGTGAGGACAGCTGGGGTCTAGCCCCAGCTCTGCTACTGACTTCATAAGTGTCCTTTGGTAAGTAATTTAACCCTGAGTGCAGCTCCCAACTCAAGACACTGACTTGCTGTGTTATCTTAGGCAAGTCACTTACCCCATCTGTGTCTTTTTCCCCATCTATAAAATGGGATAATAAAGTCTATTTGACAATGCCTTGAGATCCTCAGACTGTACAAGTGCAATGTACTATTTTTCATTCTTGTTGCAATTTTTATTACAGTGGCATCTTCACTACATGTTGTTTCTTCTTCTCAGTTCTGCATTTGTCATGAGAGCATGAGAATGGTAATGTCGGAGACTGTTCCATGTATCTTTGGTAGCCCTTTCATTTTTCTTTTATGCTTTGTATCTTTCTTTGTATAGGGAACAGTGAGTGGAATTGCTAATGGAGCAGATTAGTAAAACACAATACAGTGTGGTAAAGTTAATAAACTTCCTGAAAAAAAAATTCATTCTGGTGACAAAAATTCAAAGATTAGCGATGACACTGCCGTAGATATTTGTACTAATGTTTCTACATTAAGGGCCAGGCCCTCAGCTGGTATGAATCAGAATAGCTCCATTCACACACTCGTGTTCATCTTTATTTGGATACTGTATACAGAGACGTTACTTGCACAGAAATGATTAGGTGATGACAGTCTTTCATAGTGTGCAAGTACAGTAATATATCTCACATAACATGCCACTGGATAAGCTTTGTATATTTTTGTTACAATTTATAGTCAGGGACAAACTTGCAGTCTGGGCCTGAAGAAAATGAGCAACAATATAGCAAAATACCTTACACCCAGTGAAGAAAACTTTACCCTTTGTGAAACTGAGTTAGACTGGCCAAAGCAAGAGACCTAATCATCTAAATCAGACGTGAATACGTCTGGCAATCCCAGTCCATTTACAAGAATATGTCTAAATCAGTCCTGCCTTGGCATAGACTGAGCTGTCTCATCTTTAAATGACATCAGGCCCAAAAGCAAAGATAAAACGTTCAAATCCCATGACATTCACACCCCAGAGATTTCTTAGCAGAGCTTTGAAAACAAATTGAATAATGCTAGGGTTACCATATTTTAATGAAACAAAAAGGAGGACACTCCATGGGGCCCCGGCCCCACCCCAACTCCGCCCCTTCTCCAAAGTCCCCGCCCCAACTCTGCCCCCTCCCCTGAACACTCCGTCCCCTGCTCCTCCCCCTCCCCTGCTTCCCGCGAATCAAATGTTCACGGGAAGCCTGAAACAGGGAGGCAGCAGGTAAGCTGGGGCTGGGGCTGGGGCTGGGGCGGTGGCGGGCGCGAGGAGGCTTGGCCCAGTCCGGCCCCCCCGGCCGAGCGGCTCCCTCCGGCGGCCAGCCGGCTCCAGCCAAGAGGCTCTGGCCCTGGCGTCTCCAGCCAGGCTCGGCTCGGGCCCTGGGGCGCCGGCCCTAGTTCCTGCCGAGCGTGCCGGCCCCAGTCGAGCACCCCCGGCCCTAGCGACTCCAGCTCGGCTCAGGCCCCGGGGCTCCGGCCCCGGCCCCAGCCGAGCAGCTCCGGCCAGCGGCCGAGCACCCCCAGCCCTGGTCCCAGCGACTCCGGCCCAGCTCGGCTCGGGCCCCACTTCCGGCTCGGCTCGGCTCGGGCCCGGCCCCGGCCGAGCGGCTCAGGCCCGGCCCAGCACCGGCCCTGGTTGAGCGGCTCCGGCCCCAGCAGCTCCAGCCCAGACCCAAGCCCCAAGACCACTCCCTATTTTCCTGGACACGTCTGGCTTTTTGGCAATTCCCCCCGGACGGGGATTTGAGGACCAAAAAGCCAGACATGTCTGGGGGGAGGGATAGCTCAGTGGTTTGAGCATTGGCCTGCTAAACCCAGGGTTGTGAGTTCAATCCTTGAGGGGGCCACTTAGGGATCTGGGGCAAAAATCAGTACTTGGTCCTGCTAGTGAAGGCAGGGGGCTGGACTCGATGACCTTTCAAGGTTCCTTCCAGTTCTAGGAGATAGGATATCTCCATTAATTTTTTTTTTGTTTAAATCCCTAATTAATGCTCTGTTTTCTCATTGTATTTAAAGATGCTGAAGTTTGGCTCATTTTCTTTTTACCCCAGATAAACAGCATCATAATTATCTTAGCTACAGAGTGATCAATAAGCTAAGTGCTTCAGCCGGTTACATGACCACAAACCTTGCTGATCTAGATGAAATTTGTCATAGAGGGCTGAGCTACACCCGTTTACCTGAGCTGAGAACCTGGCCTTCACTTTCTATTTCAGAGAAGTTTGGGACAGAGTCCGATATTAATGTTGGTTCCACAGTGTGTTTTCATTTCTGGTGAACACTCCTCCCCAGAGGTTTGGGAGCAATTCCAAGACTGATTTATAAAGAGGTGCATGAATTTTGCAGAGGGAACAGTTTCACATAAAAGCACAGATTGTGAATTTATTACAAGGTAATAAATAAATAAACATAGGTCAAATAAACATAGATTTCCCATGGTTTAATCTCTGTAAATCTATAAGTAAGGTTTGGATTGATACAGGTTCATGCCAGTTCTCCAGAACCAGGCCTAGGCTCTGATGCAGTAACGTAATTGACTGCAAGGGACATGGAAATTTTTCTGTTAGAATTAGGACTGTCAAATGATTAAAAAAATTAATCACAATTAATTGTGAGATTAAAAAAAAGTTGTGATTGATCACATTTTTTAATCACACTATTAAACAATAATAGAATACCAATTTAAATGTATTATACATATTTTTGGTGGGCTGTCATATGATTAAAAAAACACAATTAATTAAGAGTGCACTCTCTTTAATGTGAAACTGCAATTTATAAATGTAGAATTATTTTTTTATATAACTGCACTCAAAAACAAAACAATGTAAAACTTTATAACCTACAAGTCAAAGCATGAAGGGGCATATGAATGTTTAGCATATCTGGCATGTAAATACACCTTGCAATGCTGGCTACAACAGTGCCATGTGAATGCCTGTGCTCACTTTCAGGTGATATTGTACATAAGAAGCAGGCAGAATTATCTCCTATAAATGAAAACAAACTTGTTTGTCCTAGCAATTGGCTGAACAAGAAGTAGGACTGAATGGACTTGTATGCGGTGAATTGAAAAATACTATTTTTTTGGTTTAACTTTTTTACAGTGCAAATATTTATAATAAAAAATAATAATATAAAGTGAACACTGTATATTTTGTATTCTGTGTTATAATTGAAATCAATATATTTGAAAATGTAGAAAAACATCCAAAAATATTTATAATAAATTTTAATTGGCATTCTATTATTTAACAGTGCAATTAAAACTGCAATTAATCGTGATTATTTTTTAAATCTAGTTAATTTGCTTTAATCGCATGCATTAACTGTGATTAATTGACAGCCCTAGTTAGAATACAAACATCAAAGAGAACAGATCCTGAGTGTTTCTGGGCTTTCTCTGTACCAGTGTTAATTTCAGTCTGAATCATTGCTAGAGCGCCTCCCTGATTTATCTGCAAAACCATCAATTGCTCTCATTTTCACAAGTTTGCAACAAAGTTAAACTATATTGTGTTTGCTTTGCATATTTGTCAAATAGCCGTTCTGTTTTCTTATATGGAAAACTCTCCTTTCTGTGCAATTCTGTGTTCACAGACAGAAATAGCAAATTATACTGTTGATCAAATTAGTGACTATCCATTTATGCAGTGTAATATTTGTGAAGGTTAAACTGGTATCTGTTGTACAGCTCTAATCACTACCTATTCAGCTAGTCAAAAGCCTTTCATTCTAATCCAAAGCCGGCATTGAGCTGACACTTCATGTATTGAAATACCAATCCATAGTCACATGTGCCCAGATTTTGAAAGGTATTTAGGCATTGCTCTGCTTAGTAACACCTAAGTCTCATTTTCAAAAGTGATTTACCACTTCTGAGCCTAAGTTCCACTGCCATTCAAAACCCTTTAAAAATCTGGGCCAGGGAGTCTTTCCATTGACATCAGTGGGCTTTGGATAAGGCCTGCAGATTACAGGGGTAATGAAGCTATACATGCTAGCAAATAACTGGGTTAATTCTCTTATTTAAAGTTAATTGTATAGAAAGTATTAACTGTATAAAAGGTTCCTACTGCATTTATGTTACAACCTTTTCAGTTCTGAGACCTACTTACCGATAAATTATTCATTCTTCTCAGCACATACCCCCAAACTACAGTATAGTATAGTATATAGATTTCACATATCTCACCGAATATCATGATCAGTTGGGGCCAACTTTTTAGCAGGCCTCCAAAATTTCTGAGGGCATCCATTTTGTGTGCCCACAACAATCATATATAACATGGATAATTGTATGTACCTATGTTAATTGGGGAATGGAAACTGGTATTTGCATGTGCAGTTACCATCAACAAGTTTAGGCTTGAAATTCGACAAAGGTTTCTAAACATGAGAGGAGTGAAGTTCTGGAACAGCCTTCCAAGGGGAGTAGTGGGGGAAAAAACCAACTGGCTTCAAGACTGAGCTTGATAGGTTCATGGATGGGATGGGATGATGGGACTTCCTACAATGGCATGTGGCCCATTGGCAAAAATCCCAAACTGCTGGAGACAGGCCAGTAGATGGGGAGGGATCTGAGTTACTACAGAGAATTTTTTCCCGGATATCTGCCTGGGGGATCTTGCCCACATGCTCAGGGTCTGATTTCCACATTTTGGGTAGGGAAGGAATTTTCCCCAGGTCAAATTGGCAGAGATCCTGGGGGAGTTTCGCTTTCCTCTGCAGCATGGGTCATGGATCACTTACAGAGAATTCACCGTTTACACTAATTTTAAATCTGCAACTTAAAGTCTTTAAACTATTATTTGAGGACTTCAGTAGACTTAGGGATCTATTACAGGAGTGGGTGAGATTCTTTGGCCAGCTATATGCAGGAGGTCAGACTAGATGATCATGATGGTCCCTTCTGGCCTTAAAGTCTACGAGTTACTTGTCCTTCATTTTCAGGTTTCAGGATTGGTGCCAGGGCTGGCTCTCGGCACCAGGCACCCAAGCATATGCTTGGGGCGGCACCTGATAAGGGGCGGCGGGGGGAGCGCGGCGCGGCATTCCGTGGGGGGGGCGCTCCGTCGGCGTGGCACGGCGCTGGGGGGGCGGGCTCCGGTTGCGCGGGGCTCGGTGAGGGGCCGGGGCGGGCGCTGGAAGGGGGTTCTCGCGGGGGGGGGGTTCCAGCGGTGCTTGGCAGGGGGCGGGCTCCGGCGACGGGGGGCGTCGCTGGGCTCGGCGCTCGGGGGGGGGTTCCGGCGGCGCTCGGCACAGGGAGGGGGTGGGCTCCGGCGCTCGGCGGGGGGGCGGCTCAGGGGGGGGCGGCGCTCTGGGGGGGTTCCGGCAGCGCTTGGCTGGGGGGGGAGCGGCGCGGCCTGGCGCTCGGTGGTGGACCTGGGGGGCAGCGCTTTTTTTTGCTGCTTGGGGCAGCAAAAAAGCTAGAGCCGGCCCTGATTGGTGCACTCATTTAATCAAAAGGCACAAGCAAGAAGGCTATAGCTGGTGTGCTGTGAGCGTTGCTTATTAAACTGATCCTGATCATTTCACTGTTACCTTGTATCTCATCTTATACTTGGACTGTAAGCTCTTTGGGCTAGCAATTGTCTTTTCACTGGCTTTATACAGTGCTTAACATAAAGGGGCCCTGATCCCTAATACAATTCATAAAGAATAATGTTGATGAAAATTTGGTACTGGAAACTTGGCAAATTTTAGAGGAAACCATTTTTGTGTTGCTCTTTATACATTTTGAATAGGTCCAGGTAATGGGGTATAGAGTTACTCTGAAGAGAGGTTTCAAAGGAACACAAATGCATAGGGTTTTTTTTGTTTGTTTGGGGGGTGGGGTGGGGTTAAGGCCAGAAGGGACCATTAGATCAACTTCCTGTATAACACAGGCCATAGACTTTCATCCAGTTATTACTGTATTGAGCCCAGTAGCTTGTGCTTGACTAAAGCATACCTTCCACAAAGGCATACAGTCTTGATTTGAAGACTACAAGAGATGAAGAATCATTCACAACCCTTATTCCGATGGTTAATCGCCCTCACTGTTGAAAAATATTTGCCTTATTTCTAATTTGAATTTGTCCGGCTTTAACTTCCAGCAATTGGTTCTTGTTATGCCTTTCTCTGCCTGATTACTATATTCTACAAAAGGCCAATAATAATAATAATAATAGTACTAGTAATAACCTCCTTAGTTATTGTTGACTTTGTTTTTGCATCCAATGAGGCAATGTGCCAAGTGATGCAGATGTTAAAATTACATTGAAAGAGGCCTCCTGTATCTCTTGGTTGCAATAAAAAAGCTGCCCGTGTTCTTGCTTCATCAGCATCCAGTGTCACCTTTAGAAGGCTGTAAGTTTCCTTTGCTTTTACTTCAGCCTTCAAAGAAACAGAAAGGTTGTGCACCTTTCCCATTGCCACTTTGTGTGAGAACTGTCCATGTAAGATCTAGCCAGATGCTACAACCCACCTTCTTATTTTAGCTGGGAATGAGGTGCTACCCATGGCCACAATCACATTTTTAAAGGTTGTGCTGCCAACGAATATGGAAAGTTATTTCATCCTTGTCATTTGGTGGTGGTGTGGGTATTTTTAACTTGCTCACAAGATTGGCATTAGAGGCTGGATTCTAACGTTAGCTCTTGTTCAAGGCAGTGTAAAACTGTACCATACCTGGAGGAGCACTAGGGGCGGTTGTGTATTAGGAGCACATTCCCTCCCCCAACTCCCTCATGAGCAGGGGAAGTGTTCATATCTTGCCATCCTTAAGGATGGTGCAGCATATTCAGCTCCTTGCCATCACATTTCAGTGCTATGCCCTTTTTCCACTATGCCTCTTATAGGATAGATTGCATTTTAGGCACAGTCTTGCCCTAAAAGGGGATTCAAGAGACAAATATCCAAATGGTCTAAACTTCCATGTGTGTTGGTATAAACTGGGTATACAGGCAGAGGGGACTGATTAAAATAGGAAATATAACCAAAGTGGTTGCATCCTTTTGCAATCAGCTGTTATAAAGGCTGGCCATCAGCTGTTTAACAAGACAACTTTTCCAGTTTCCAACAAGCCTAGTTTCATTTTACATAATTGCAACCATCTCGGTATGGCGATTCAGATAGAATGTTATCTTTGAAATGGCAGCAGTTAAAGGGTTGAAAATCGAATTTTGGATCACGATTAGCCTGTTGTACATTGTTACAGTTTTCTGAAATGTATGATTCAAGCATTTTTCATACATACAGCAACTGTAATCTTTCTTTTAAAAAAAAACAGAAACAGACTTGTGGAGGCCTATGAGTAACAAAAACCATAGCAAAATGAGGAGAATGGGTTTTCCTATTAGATTAGAAGAGATTTAAAACTTATAGTACAGGAAAATGTTGAATTTAGGGTAATTGGTTGCTGGATTTCTTCAGAATTGAAATCATTATGCCCTGGCCATATTCCAAGCCATCCTTTTCTTATTTTTTTAAGGTTATAGTTAGAAACAGTGCAGAACATACTATAATGTTGTAGTTGTTCATGTAATGTCACTGAAGCTAGCTTCTGAAAATAGACAAAGGACTTCATGTCCTGAAGTGTTCTACTGGTGGAAAATTGATAGCAGCTTGAGATATGCTGTTACTGGGTTTTGTTCTACCTTCAAATTTGTGCTGACTAAAGGGTTTTTGTGCCTGCAAACAAAAAACAAAAAAAACAAAAAACTCTTGTCTAGAGGAGGCTGGAAGCTTAAAACAAATGCAGTTTGGAGGGCATTGATTCCTAAGCAGGACTCTGTGAATTTAGCTGGGAATCAATAAATAACAACCAAACTATTTTACTTTTGTCAATTGTAATTTCCTGAAAGAACGTGAATGGCAAGAAATAATTTTATTATTTCCAAGACAAAAAAATAAAAATAAAATAGAAGAATTAAACAGTGTTTTCCCCACTATTGTCAGTTTAGTCTGGAGTTATTGCCAGGTTTGTATACACTACAATCTATTCAAGCATTACTGAGAGATAGGAACCAGAGATGCAGTTTGAATGCAAATTAAGCATGTGCTTTTTACCAAAGCAACACAGAGACTGTGAGTGTGACCAGGGATATATGAACCCTTCCTCCACCCCTGCCTAATATAAATAAATCAAACAAGTAGCACTACCACCCCACCACACCTACACTGGAAATCAAAGGCTGAAATAAACCATCATTAATCATAAAAAAATTTGTCTAGCCTTACTTTAATGATACTGTGTGAGTTTGCTGGCTTATCAGGGACAAGAGGATGTATGGCTAGAGCAGCTTGAACTCTGGAGACCCCAGACAGTGGAACTATTTCTAGAGGACCATTACTGCCAGTGTAACATAGAGCAGCCCTTGGATTGCTCTAAGTTATGGTAAGTGACTAAATGGCTCTCAGCCTCCTCCAGGATTTGGACAGCAGAAACAGGGCCACCTCTCTGCCCTCCCAGTCTGTTCCCCTATCTCAGGTCCTGCAGTGAACATAGCTTGGCCATATGCAAAGTTCTGGCCCATTATTTCCAAGAAAGATTGTTAGGTATTGATGCTTTTATCTTCCAAAGCTGCCCTTTAAACAACATGCTTTCCTCTCTGAGGATCACTGGCCTTTTTCTTTGCCAGATGCAGTTTCTTTCCCTGAAACTTTCCTTCCCATTTCAAATTAAATTAGTGCCTTTGCCCACTACTTACTCTTGCAACAAGTGCCATAGGAACTTTAATGATTACAAACTGTCAAGTTTTATCTTTCAAAAAATGGTACCTCCATCAGTAGCTGTTTGATGCCAGGGTGCTTGTGTTCAATATATACTCTGAAGCAAGAGGATGACCTGTTGAATCACCACCATTATTTCCCAGGTCTGGTTGACCCAGGGAGAGTGCTCATTCAGGTTCTGGCCCAACCCCACTTAGTTTGTGACTGTGACAGACTCGGAGTACAACATGGTATGGCTGGCTGTTCACCAGTGGGTGCTTCTCAAAGAAGACGTCTCCAGCAGCATTTCATGCCATGCTGAGATGTAGCTTTATCACTGACTCAGAGTGAAGAGTGTCAAAAAAGAGCCACGAGGTCAGGAGCTATATAGCACTGTCTTTTCTTCTCCATCTCAGGCGGCTCCACCATCATGCCAGCCACCCTAAACAAGCAGCATTCTACACGAAGGGCAGCTGACTGTCCCTCATTCTATGCCCACTATTGCTACTCCAACCCATACTGCTCTCACTTTCTCTCCCCATTCCTGACTAGATCTGGCCAAATTTTCAGATGAATAGTTTATTTGCTGAAAAATGCCATTTTGAGTCAACTATAACTATTGCAATAAATTTGCCAAATAGTTTTAGGACCAAAAAAAAGAGAGAGAGAGAAATTAAAGATCAGGTTAGTCACAGTGGAACTTAGGCACTATTCATAAAATACGTGCTGGGTCTGTTGCCCTTATTCTTGATAGTTCCAAGGCTAGGGCACTCATCTGGGATGTGAAAGACATGGGTTCAAGTCCCTGCTCTAGAGCAGGTGTAACCCAAGTCTCCTTTCACCCAGATGAGTCCCCTTACCACCAGGCTGTTGGGTATTGTGTCTCTCTGAATTTCTCCTGTGAAGCTAATCATTGGTACAGAGACTACAACATGGATCTTCCCGGTCCCAGCTGAATGCCCTAACCATCAGGCTATAGAGTCCTCTTGCTTGCTCTCTGGTCCAGTGACTGTTCAAGTATTTTATACAAAATGGAACTGCTTCAACAGGAGAGGTTGAGAGCACCCCAACCACAGCTCCTTCTCCTCTTCTGGTGTTGTGAATCTAGCCCTTCATTTCCATTGCTTTTATTTTTAAAAAATGCCTGGAAATGTAATGCTTCAGTTGATCCAAAATGAAATTTTTGTTGACTTTTTTGATTCACCAAAAAGTCCATAAAATGTTGGTTTTGGTTTTGACCCAAACTAATTTTTTTTTTAATTTCAGAACTGCCAGTGAACTGAAAAATCAATTATTTCCCTATCTGAACTCTTGATATCACCTTCCAATGAACCTGGTACTGCCTAGGGAACCCACTTCAGAAAGTCCTGCAGCTGCCATGAATTCCCCTATTATATAAAACATAAAAATCAGGACTGAAGGGTTTAGCATTGCTTCTAATCCCACTGCCCCAAACTATTTCCCCCCCCCCCCCAAAAAAGAGTCCCACTATTTCAGGCCTGGGTTTCATAGCTGATTCATTAAATCTATACATGGGCCCATACCCTTCATCTTAACGCCCCATCCAGATCTGTATTTTGCTAGTGGCCTTTATTTATAATGAGGCCACACTAAAACCCCAGTTTCTAACAGTCAGGCTTTGCGATGTTCCCAGTTCAGATCAAGATTTTGTACCATAGGCCCGTCTCTAGTTTATACTGTCCTGGTAACTGTACATCACTCTTTCTATAACACCCTGTGACTGGATTGACCACACTGAGAATGCCACACTCAGGCTGCAAAAAACAGGGCAGACAATCCTCCAAACTGGTGGTTTATTCTATAATTGGATTCACCAAGCCAGTAACAAAAGAGTTTCTGCAGTACCACACTGGTTAACCAGAAGCCAAATACAGTCCCCCTTAGACATTCCAGACAAAGAGTTCTAATATAGTGAGAGGTTACTGAAAACCCAATTCACCATATATGAAGTTCTTATTAATCTCAAAGGATCAGACACTTAGGCCTTGTCTACACTACGAGAGTAGTTCGAATTTACTTGCATCGAATTTTTGGAATCGATATTGCAAAGTCGAACGTGTGTGTCCACACTAAGGACAGTAATTCGACTTTGTGAGTCCACACTAACGGTGAAAGCGTCGACATTCGAAGCGGTGCACTGTGGTCAGCTATCCCACAGTTCCCGCAGTCCCCTCTGCCCATTGGAATTGTGGGTGTAGCCGGCAATGCCTTCTGAGTAACAAAATGTGTCGAGGGTGCTTTTGGGTAACTGTCGTCATCCGTCCATCACTCCCGCCCTCCCTCCCTGAAAGCGCCGGCGGGAAATCAGTTCGCGCACTTTTCCAGTCATTGACAGCGCGGACGCCACAGCACTGCGAGCATGGAGCACGCTGCGACCATCGCTGCAGTTGTGGCCGCTCTCAACGCCTCGCAGCTTATCATACAGGTTGCCCTGAGGCAGATGCAGAAAAGTCAGGCGAGGAGGCTACGGCACCGCGGTGATGTCCTGAAGTCTGAGAGTAGCACAGACCTCTCAGAAAGCAGGGGACCCAGCGCCGAGGACATCACGGTGGCAATGGGTCATGTTGATGCCGTGGAATGGCGATACTGGGCACGGGAAACAAGCACTGAGTGGTGGGACTGCATAGTGCTGCAGGTCTGGGATGAATCCCAGTGGCTGCGAAACTTTCGCATGCGGAAGGGAACTTTCCTGGAACTTTGTGAGTTGCTGTCCCCTTCCCTGAAGCGCAATGACACCCGGTTGCGAGCTGCCCTGACTGTCCAGAAGCGAGTGGCCATAGCCCTCTGGAAGCTTGCAACGCCAGACAGCTACCGGTCAGTCGCGAACCAGTTTGGGTGGGCAAATCTACCGTGGGGGTTGTTGTGATGCAAGTAGCGAAGGCAATCGTTGATGTACTGCTGCCAAAGGTAGTGACCCTGGGAAACGTGGAGGCGATCATAGATGGCTTCGCAGCGATGGGATTCCCAAACTGCGGTGGGGCCATAGATGGAACTCACATCCCTATCCTGGCACCGGACCACCAGGCCACCCAGTACATTAACCGAAAGGGCTACTTTTCCATGGTGCTGCAAGCACTGGTGGACCACAGGGAACGTTTTACCAACATCTACGTGGGATGGCTGGGCAAGGTTCATGACTCTCGTGTTTTCAGGAACTCTGGTCTGTTTAGATGGCTGCAACAAGGTATTTACTTCCCGGACCACAAAATAACTGTTGGGGATGTGGAGATGCCTATAGTCATCCTCGGGGACCCAGCCTACCCGCTAATGCCCTGGCTCATGAAGCCCTATACTGGCGCCCTGGACACTGAAAAAGAACTCTTCAACTACCGGCTGAGCAAGTGCAGAATGGTGGTGGAGTGTGCTTTTGGCCGTCTCAAGGGGAGATGGAGAACCTTACTGACTCGCTGTGATCTCAGCGAAACCAATATCCCCATTGTTATAGCAGCTTGCTGTGTGCTCCACAATCTCTGTGAGAGCAAGGGGGAGACCTTTATGGCGGGGTGGGAGGTTGAGGAAAATAGCCTGGCTGCTGATTACGCACAGCCAGACAGCCGGGCGATTAGAAGAGACCAGCAGGAAGCGCTGTGCATCCGGGAGGCTTTGAAAGCAAAGTTCCTGAGTGAGCAGGGTAACCTGTGACTTTAAAGTTTGTGTACAGAGAAGCTGAACCTGCCCCCGTTTCTTTACCCAGTTAATGTTGACTATCCTATCCAGTTACATACCCCCTTCACCCCCCTTCCAACACACGTTTCGAAATAAAAATAGTTCTACTTTGTTAATGCACACCGTATTCTTTAATACTGTTTTCGCGGGAATTTTTTAAAACTGGGACACAGACTGTGGTGCGGAGCGGGTGTAGTGTAGTGACACGAATGAAGCTTCTAAACTCAAGGATTGACAGGCTCCGCTGCGGTGGGATGGTTGTTTCAATGGAGCCTGTCACCACTCCTGATCGGGACTGTGTGTATGGGGGGGGCTATGTGACTTTGTGGCAGGGGGAGGACGGTTACAGATCCCCTGCTGCGTGGCTCTGTGATCCTGCATAAGGACCGCCGCTTAAGATCTGTAACTGCCCTCCCCCGCCACAAAGTCACAGAGCAACCCACCCCCCACCACATAACATGAAAACAACCTCCCAGACTAACCAGGGTAACTAGTCACTGCATCACTGCACTGTGTATGTGCCCTGCTGCTGTGCCTGCCCCCGCCTATGTACCCTGCCAAAGGTGACTGTCCTGTCCAATTACCAACCCCCTTTCCCCTCCTCCTCCTCCAAAAGAACATGATTGAAACAGTAGTTAACAGAAACTACACATGGAACTGGGAGGTGAAACTTGGACGGGGGCTTGTGTCAGGCGGGAAGGAAAGAATTTTTCAAATTTTTGGGAATGAGAGCCTTCTGCTACTAGAGCTCTCTGCAGGGGTGGAGTGAGAGTTAGCAGGGACTCTGCCGCCTCTCCTTCTTTGCACTTTGGGTGAGGTGGGTATGGGACTTGGTGGCGGGGGAGGGCGGTTAGAGATGGACTGCAGCGGGGCTCTGTCCTCCTGCCTCCGTTCCTGCAGAACATCCACAAGGCGCCGGAGCGTGTCTGTTTGCTCCCTCAGTAGTCCAAGCAGCGTTTGAGTCGCCTGCTGGTCTTCCTGCCGCCACCTCTCCTCCCGATCCATGTTTGCTTGGTGCATTTGGGTCAATTTCTCCCGCCACTGGGTCTGCTGTGCTGCCTGGGCTTGGGAACAGGCCATAAGTTCAGAGAACATGTCCTCCCGTGTCCTCTTCTTCCTACGCCTAATCCGCGCTAGCCTCTCGGAGTGTGATGCCAGGCTAGGTTGTGAGACAGTCGCAGATGGGGCTGTGGAAATGGGAAAAAGGGAGTGAATTCCTCAGAAAGATAAATGTAGTTGTGAACAAAGAACATAGTCTTTCTCTGTGAACAAGACCATGCACAGCACCTATCACATGCGCACTCAGCACAAGGTCGAATTCTCGGCCTTCGCATTCAGTGCCTGGGGTCTTACACAGCACATTTGACAAGCGGGTCAGCACAACGGAATTGCTGTTGCAGGCAGACATGGTAAGCCGTAGACTTGTGGCAGTTTAAAACTTTTATATTACCACTGGCCTCAGTTAACATTTAAAGCAATGTCAGTCCCTGCTGCCAGCAATCCGGCAAGCGGGAACTCTGCCCCTGTCCCACCCCCTCGCGGCTGTCCCCGGGAACGATCCCTTTCGGCTTCCCCTCTCCCGCCTCCACCACGTGGCTGCAAACCACCGGTTACAGTTCTGTAAAGGAACGAGCAAGCTGTCCCAACACTAACATTCCCCTACCTAATTCAAAGCAGGTCACCATGGCCGACATCACCCTGATGAGGATCTCTGAGAGCGAGAGAGAGAGAATGCTCCGGGAAAGCCTCCAAAGACCAGGGCCGTATGCCACCCTGCTGTGCAGAGCAATGATTCCCGAGTACTTGATAGTCTCGTGGCGCGGCAACGTGTCGTACTTCGGAGGACCCAATAAGGCCGCTCTCCCCAGGAACCTCATGCAACGGCTTTCCAATTACCTGCAGGAGAGCTTCATCGAGATGTCCCAGGAGGATTACTGCTCTATCCCCGGACATATAGACCGCATTTTACTGTAGCTGCAGTAGCAGGGAATAAACAGTAGAGCGGCTTGTGCAGGACAATCACGGAAAACCGGACATTGCTAGATTTTTTTTTCAAAACTTGCACTGCCCATGACTAAACCATTAAGCTCCTAGGGCACAGTAATCATGAACAACCCATTCTTTTAATTGTTAATATTCATGTTCTGTTAAAAATAAATGTTTAGATGTTTACAACACTTACTGGCTGATCCTTCCCCAGATTCTGTGTCCGGGGTAACGGCTGGGGACGCTTCGTAGGGGATCTCTGTAAGGGTGATGAAGAGATCCTGGCTGTCGGGGAAATCAGTGTTGTGAGCGCTGCCGACTGCCTCGCCCTCCTCGTCTCCTTCCTCATCTTCCCCGTCCCCTAACATGTCCGAGGAACCGGCCGTGGAGACTATCCCATCCTCAGAGTCCACGGTCAGTGATGGGGTAGTGGTGGTGGCCGCACCGAGGATGGAATGCAGTGCCTCGTAGAAACGGGATGTCTGGGGATGGGATCCGGAGCATCCGTTTGCCTCTTTGGTCTTCTGGTAGCCTTGTCTCAGCTCCTTGATTTTCACACGGCACTGCGTTGCATCCCGGCTGTATCCTCTCTCTGACATGTCTTTAGAGATCTTCTCGTAGATCTTTGCATTCCATCTTTTGGATCGCAGCTCGGAAAGCACAGACTCATTGCCCCACACAGCGATGAGATCCAAGACTTCCCGATCAGTCCATGCTGGGGCCCTCTTTCTATTCACAGACTGCACGGCCATCACTGCTGGAGAGCTCTGCATCGTTGCCAGTGATGCTGTGCTCGCCACGATGTCCAGACAGGAAATGAGATTCAAACTGGCCAGACAGGAAAAGGAATTCAAATTCAAATTTTCCCGGGGCTTTTCCTGTGTGGCTGGTCAGAGCATCCGAGCTCGTACCGCTGTCCAGAGCGTCAACACAGTGGTGCACTGTGGGATAGCTCCCGGAGCTATTAGCGTCGATTTCCATCCACACCTAGCCTAATTCGACATGGCCATGTCGAATTTAGCACTACTCCCCTCGTCGGGGAGGAGTACAGAAGTCGAATTAAAGAGACCTCTATGTCGAACTAAATAGCATCGCAGTGTGGACGGGTGCAGGGTTAATTCGATGTAACGGCGCTAACTTCGACATAAACGCCTAGTGTAGACCAGGCCTTACTCCCAGGTCAGTATATATCTCAGATCTTACCAAATATCACATGGTCAGTCAATCCTTGGTAAACTAACTAAAGATGTATTAATAAAAGAAAAAAGAGAGGTAAAAGGGTTAATAGATCATATACATACAAATGATTACAAAGTCCTTATATCTGGTTTGTAGCAGTGATGGAATAGTGTGCTGGATTGCAAAAGTCTCTCTGGTAACTTCCAAAAGATTGGAAGGTCCTCAGTCCAGAGTTCAAAATACTCCTTTTAGTTGTAAATCCACAGTCCAGAGAATTAGAGCAGGAAAGAGGCAAAATGGAGATATCTGGGTATCTTTTATATCTTCTGCCATGTGCATGAAATTAACTGCCCCAAACAAAGTCCACAGCCCCTGTGTATGGAAAGTTACTGGCCCAAGGTGGAGTCCAGGGTCACATGAGCATATCACATGCCCCTACATGTTTTGCTAAATCACAGGGGGTGGCCATTGCCTCCTCACACTCTGAGACATCCACAGGAAAGTCCTATTGGATGGGATGAGATTCTTCAATGGCCCATTGTGTGAGCTGAGTGTCCTTAATGAGCCATCAACACATAGCTGGCTAGCCCTGATGTAAATCTATCTGTGGGGGTGTCACCCAGGAATACAACACATGTTTATGATACCAGTTCATAACTTTAGATACAAAGATGATACGTGGATTTAACCAGGATAATCATACTTGATGGATTGTAACTTTACCATTGACACCTTACTTGATACACTTTGTACAAGATTTGTTGCAATTGTATAACAGTATATCAATGATATAAATGATCATCTTCAATCATACAAAATCATACCCTCTTTATTGGTGCGTTTTGAGTGTTATAAAAAAGGTGGGAGTGTTATAAAAAGGGTGACTAGAATAGGGTTTAATGTAGTTGAGAGCTTTGCTCAGTTTGTTAGTGTTTTATTTACACATACGCACCCAAAAAAGTAAGACTTTATTATCCATTAATGATCATTACTGAGTGTTGTTTCTATGATCTTTTGAATATTGCACCTCTAAATAGATCCCTTATGATTTATTCTTTCATTTTTCCCCATCAGTCTTGCTGAGAATATAGCCCGCAAACTGCACTTCTTTCCTGTAAGCCCACTGTTTTCTGCATTGTGAGATTTGTTCCATTTTTTAGTGCCCACAATTGCTACGAGATAACCAGGAAAGCCATTTTTTTCTTTACCTTTAATGTTTTTCCTTTTCATTTCATTCTGAACTATAACAAAGAGATGATGGTGACATTGAGTTTTAAGGTGGATTTTTTTTATCCAATCTTGACCTAACCACGTTGAGCTATTTGAAAACAAAACAATCCTGCTGAAATTGTTACATAAAATCTCTTCTGTTTTCTCTCAGCTGCTAGTTTGCTCTGTTGTTTGCCAACTGCTCTGTCAGTAGCACATTCAAAATTGTACCTTTCTGGCCCTGTTTAAGTCTAGGTCGTGCTGTTGAGCACAGTCCTGAGCAAGGGGTGCTGAAGAAGTTGTACCTTCCACTCCAGGAGTAGCCTAAGGGCTTGTCTACGTTACCCGCTGGATCGACAGGCAGCGATCGATCCAGTGGGGGTTGATTTATCGCATCTAGTCTAGATGCGATAAATCGACCGCTGAGCGCTCTCCCATCGACTCCGGTACTCCACCAGGGCGAGAGGCGCAGGCAGAGTCAACGGGAGAGCATCAGCCATCGACTTACCGCAGTGACGACACCGCGAAAAGTAGATCTAAGTACGTCGACTTCAGCTATGTTATTCACGTAGCTGAAGTTGCGTAACTTAGATCAATCCCCCCAGTGTAGACCAGGCCTAAGGGACTCAGCAATACCTCTCTGAGACACAGTTCCCTCCTTCTACATATTAACTTCCAGCTGGCCTATACCAGCAGCAAATTACAACCCCATACGCTCCCCCACATTACCTCATATGCTGGCCATAGAATAGGGGTACAGCATCAAGGCTCTGTAGAGATGAGGTGAATGGTCAACCATTTGCTCCAGGTATGAAGTAAGCATATGTGGTAGTGCATGCTTTACTCCTTGACACACAGATGCAAGATTCAGGTGTCCCAGGCAATTGTGTGTAGAGGGGTGCTCACTCTCCTGCATGTGCCTGCGTCTAGTGGGGTCCTACAGGAGTAAAGAGTATTTTACCTCTGTATTTGGCAGTGGTGTGACTGCTGCTGGAATACTGTGTCCAGTTCTGGTACCCATGATTCAAGAAGAATGTTGATAAATTGAAGAGGGTTCGGAGAAGAGCCACAAGAATAATTAAAGGATTAGAAAACATGCCCGCTAGTGATAGACTCAAAGAGCTCAATCTATTTAGTTTACGAGACGGTTAATGGGTGACTTTATTTCAGTCTATAAGTATCTACATGGGGAACAAATATTTAATCATGGATTCTTCAGTCTAACAGAGAAAGGTAGAACATGAGCCAATAGCTGGAAGTTGAAGTTAGACAAATTCAAACTGAAGTAAGGTGTAAATTTTTGACAGTCAGACTAATTAACAATTGGAACAATTTACGAAGGGTCACAGTGGAGTTGCCATCACTGACAATTTTAAAATCAATATTTTTCAAAAAGAGATGATCTAGAAATTATTCTGTAGTGGTTCTATGATATATGCAGGAGGTCAGACCAGATGATCACACTGGTCCGTTCTGGCCTTGGAATCTATGATTCTGTGTAGTCCAAGTAACTATCTAGCTGTAATGGTTCCTCGCTCTCCCCCTTGGAGGGAGGCCACTCAGGCTGGCCCTGTCTGGCCAGGACCAGAGTCTGCAAGACAGCCAAGAGCCCACAATAGGGCTGGGCGATGAATAGTCACTGTCAGGCTTTAGCCTGGGCTTGGGTAGCTCAAGTAGTCAGCCCTTAAACACAGTCTATCAGGGCTGGCTGTGGCCTGGGCAGAGCTCAGGCAGCCAGCAAACAAACAGTCTCTCAGGGCGGGCTTTGACCTAGGCAGAGCTCAGGCAGCCAGCGAACCAAAACAGTCTACAGGTGAGCTGGGGCCTAGGCTTGAGAAGGCTCAGGTTGCCAGCATGTAGAACAGTCTCTCAAGGCTGGCTTTTGGCGACTGGTAAGGGAAGCGCCTCTTCAGAGCTAGAGCCTCCTTGCACAGTGTAGGGGATCAGCCACCCCAGGGTGGGTTGGCAGGGGGATGCGGGTCCACCCTATTCCACTGCGTCCCAGCCCAGGGCCCTGGCAGGGACAGGATTGGCTGCCTCTGCGTCGGCGGGGATCCAGCCTCAACACGCCGACTGAGCCACCCCTGGTTCTGCAGCCGGCTGCTCCAGGCCACATCCTGCCTCCCCAGGGTTTGGTTCCTGCGGCCTCCAGGCCTCTTCCGGCTCCTCGGGATATATGGCAGCAGGTACTCCGGGCCAGTCCTCGTCAGCGTCTGGGAATCAGGAACAGCCAGGCGCAGATTCCTCTCGGGGACGCGGGAGAACAGGCAGGGCATCCTTCTCCTTCGCAGGCTCTCCCCCAACTGTGCTGCAGGGCCAGCCTTTTATGCTTCCAACCACACACACCCCGGTACTTCCGGCGATCTAGGCTCCGCCCTCCAAGGGGCGTGTAATGGTCCCTCGCTCTCCCACTCGGAGGGCGGCCACTCAGCCTCACTACACTAGCTCTTAGTGATTATTTGTAGGAATCCTGCCCCTCTGCCAGGAATAGGGAAAATCAGCAGGAATTACCTTTATTAAGCCCCATTTTCTTCCCTTACCCCACTCTGACCAGCTTCAGTTCCAGCATATTTCCTCTGACTGGAGGTTAAGCAAACAGTTTCTGCCTCAGCAGATATCCTTGTGCTTCCTTGTGTGCCAGTACATGGATGGGACCATCCCTCTTGTTTCAGACACCAAATCACCAATGAGACACATCTGGGATAGATTTAAATCTCCCTCCTAGCCACAGCTAGAAAATCTTTCCTGAGTCAATGATGGTTGCAGATATGTGAAAAACTCTCATGGCTCCCAGCCTCCTGTTCTCATTTGCTTAAGTATGTCATTAAAAAAATGGATGTGCCAGTAAAACTGGCATTCTCTAAAAGTTGCTTGCTGTGGAATTAAAAATAAAAAATCTACAATTTAATTCTATTGGACAACAATCCAAATCAAGCTGGAGAGAGCAAACGTTCTAACGGACTATGCACAATGCAAAGTGCTATGCTTGAAATCAGAGTAGCTGCACTATGCTTACTGTAACCTGGGCATGATGCTGTGTAAATCATCGGTTACCAACTTTGGGTTTTGTCATGTAGGGTGGTTTAATGAGAGTAAACAATGGTTAAGTTAAAGTGATGCTCAGTGTTTCACCAATGATCTGTGTATCCTGGACTCCCAATGCAGATTATAAATTTTGAATCAGAGATGTAGTTGCAAGATTTCTTCTCCTAAGAATGCCAAGCAGGAGAAATGGGGAGGTGATAAAATGAACACCGGCCCATGGGTTTAGAAAATTAGAGCCAGATGTTCTTGCATCATATCAGCCAGGCACTTGCTGATGGCCAGGAGCACACATTGATAGGCACTAGCAGCAGGGAAACTTGCCTCCTTTCCCATCCAAGCGACAGCCAGCTGAAATCACTATAGGCAAATCATAGAATCATAGAATATTAGGGTTAGAAGAGACCTCAGGAGGTCATCTTGTCCAACTACCTGCTCAAAGCAGGACCAACATCAACTAAATCATCCCAGGGCTTTGTCAAGACAGGCCTTAAAAATCTCTAAGGATGGAGATTCCACCACCCCCATAAGTAACCCATTCCAGTGCTTCACCACCCTCCTAGAGAAATAGTTTTTCCTAATATCCAACCTAGACCTCCCCTATTGCAACTTGAGACCATTGTTTCTTGTTCTGTCAGTATAAATGTCTGTATAAACTCTATCAATAGCACATGGAAAGAAAAAAATGTTTTTTAAATTGAGCTTCCACTTTTAACAAGTTGAAAAGAACAGTTGCTAATCAGTCATTAGGGGAAAAAATTGTCTGCCAATCAAACACCTTCTGACCTACTTTTTAATAGGAGCAGAAACCAGAAACCCTTTATGCTGTTTAAAACCTTCAATGGGGTGCAATTCTAGTAAGCAAGAACTCCTGAGGCACTTCTGTTACCTTGTCCCTTTTATATTCTTTCTACCCTTTGGCCACTCACACAAAGCAATGCCTTTCCATTTAAGTGTACTTTGACTAATTAATTTATTCCATCTGCTCTTTCCTCCAGAAGTGCAATCGTGACACACAAGTTTCCAAAACAGATTTGGGTTCTTATATTGATAACCAGTCACAGAAAAATGTAAGGGAATAGGAGGGAAATATTGAGATTTTCTTTTCTTTTATTTCATCCTCACTGGTTTTGAAGCAGATTGCTGATTTATACTGTATGCTGAATACATTAGGGCAGTCGACACATCTGAGATCATTCATGCAACTAGATTGGAAAAGCTGATACCGCTGCCTAAGGAAGGGCCATAAAAAGTACAATGTCCTTAAAATCATTTTTATTCAGATTCAGTGGAACTGAGTATTTATTTTGCATATCAATGATTTAGATAATGGCATACAGAGTATACTTATAAAGTTTGTGGATGATACCAAGCTGGGATGGGTTGCAAGTGCTTTGGAGGACAGGATTAAAATTCAAAATGATCTGGACTGGAGAAATGGTCTGAAGTAAATAGGATGAAATTCAATAAGGACAAATGCAAAGTACTCCACTTAGGAAGGCACAATCAGTTGCACACATACAAAATGGGAAATGACTGCCTAGGAAGGAGTACTGCGGAAAGGGATCTGGGGGTCATAGTGGACCACAAGCTAAATATGAGTCAACAGTGTAACGCTGTTGCAAAAAAAGTGAACATCGTTCTGGGATGTATTAGCAGGAGTGTTATAAGCAAGACACAAGAAGTAATTCTTCCGCTCTATTCTGCTCTGATTAGGCCTCAACTGGAGTATTATGTCCAGTTCTGGGCGCCATATTTCAGGAAGGATGTGGACAAATTGGAGAGAGTCCAGAGAAGAGCAACAAAAATGATTAAAGGTCTAAAAAACATGGCCTATGAGGGAAGATTGAAAAAATTGGGTTTGTTTAGTCTGGAAAAGAGAAGACTGAGAGGGGACATGATAACAGTTTTCAAGTATGTAAAAGGTTGTTACAAGGAGGAGGGAGAAGAATTGTTCTTCTTAACCTCTGAGGATAGGACAAGAAAGCAATGGGATTAAATTGCAGCAAGGGAGGTTTAGGTTGGACATCAGGAAAAACTTCCTAACTGTCAGGGTGGTTAAGCACTGCAATAAATTGCCTAGGGAGGTTGTGGAGTCTTCATCATTGGAGATTTTTAAGAGCAGGTTAGACAAACACCTGTCAGGGATGGTCTAGGTAATACTTAGTCCTGCCATGAGTTCAGGGGACTGGACTAGATGACCTCTCGAGCAGGGCTGTCTCCAGCGTTTTTGCCGCCCCAAGCGGCGGGGGGTGGGATGGGGGAAACCGCGATCGGCAGCAGCTCTACCCCGCCGCTTCATTCTTTGGCGGCAATTCAGCAGCAGGTCCTTCCCTCCGAGAGGGACTGAGGGACCCGCCGCCGAAGAGCCAGACGTGCCGCCCCTTTCCATTGGCTGCCCCAAACACCTGCTTACTGCGCTGGTGCCTGGTGCCTGGAGCTGGCCCTGCTCTCAAGGTCCCTTCCAGTTCTATGATTCTATGATTCTGTGCCATCTAATCTGTGGTTTATTCTTCAAATGCCTGGCTAGAATCCCCATGGAACCAAAAATGATCAGCAAATAGAGACCCAATTTGATCATTTTTCTTTGGAGCATTTACAAGGAGCTAAAGAGATCAATTTTTAAAAGTAAAAGCACTGCTGAACTTCATTGCCAACACTTGTCATTTCACAAGCACTGCAGAATCAAATACTGCACTGTACTTCCATACGCAAGTTAGCTTCTAAAAAGTTAGCCACATTTATTTTAGACCAAGTGCCCTTTATCTGAACTGACAGCAGGTAACTGATCAAATATTACTGAGTTTGCCTTTAAATTTTAACCTGCGAGAGTTCCATTGCATCCTGTTTTTATGTTGTGTGGCATAGTATGCCAGAACTAAGCAATATGGCACACCATAATGTAACATGACAGCTAAAATTCAAAAGTTGAAGACAGTTCTTCTACAATGATTAACCACTTTTCATATTGAATGGCTTTGCAAATCCAGTACTTTGTGGATATTTTTTAACCTGCCAGGTAGCCCTGTACTGAGGAGGTCAGCTTTTGATCTGCCAGCATAGGAAGTTACTCTATTAGATATAGATTTCCAGGACTTGGTTGGGTTTGCAGAACAGAATAACACAGTTTTGCATAAGTCACTTTTTGAACTGGTTCAGATTTAGTTTCTCTTTCTGCATGTGGAGTTTCATCCACGTTCCTGCTTTGATGCAAAGTAAATTGACAGTTTGTAAACTTGAAGGGGAGCTAGGAAAAAAATGTTCTCTAGCAAAATATCTGTGCTCATTCGGGATATTCTGAGGCTCTCTTTGTATGTAATTTGGATAACCTTGACAACTAACACAGTAAACAGTGCCATAATTTTAAGTGACGATGAACTAGCATGTTAAAATATCTCTGCCAAAATCTAATACAAGTTCCAAGCCTACCAGGTGTTTCATTGTGTTATCACATAGAACTAACATAATTTTTTCCTTCAGTTCTGAAGAGGTGGTCCAAAATGTTTAAACTACAGTAGTTGCAACATGTCAAAGTGGGAATTTATTATCTCAGCCCCAATAGGTCTTAATAAGCCTTACACAACTGTTTAGGCATTTATTCTATTAACGGCTGTTCATTCCAGTGGCTTCACCTGAATATTCATGATCTTACTATTCCCAGTGCTTCAGTGTAGCAGCTGTTTGAAATCCACAGCAAATGTTCAAGAGAGTTCCACAAATATAAACACCCTCACAGCTGAATGTTTGGGGCCTGTGCATCACAGAGGAAAGATATGAAACATTTATGAGGAGTGATTTTTGGAGGATGGCATTTACAAAGCTTAAATAGTCCTTGCACATTTGGGAGCACTTCACAATGATTGGGACATTACCATGGAGGACAAAGAGTCTGGGAGAGCCTATATCCCACAAAGACGGTATTCTCTCCTCTTCACCATAATTCAGCGTAATGGAGGATTCCTGCTAAATTCTATATTGATTAGAATCAGAACCAAGTCCCTTACAGTTGTAAGCTCTGTGTGTGTGTGTGTGTGTGTGTGTGTGTTGCTGTGGATTTTCTCAACCTTGTTTGAAGGAGGGTGGAAACACTATGCACAGAAAGGGCTTACTAAGAAGCTGATATGGTGAGAAATAATGGGATGAAATTAATTAAATTGACCAGAGTGGCAAATAGGTCACTATACAATAAATTTTTAAAAAAGAAGAAGAATTGTGAAATTCCACTAGCTCCTGAATAAAGCCAAGCAATTAACTTAGGTCCTATGTATTTAGACTGTTTTCTGCTTAGTATTAAACAGTATTCTGATGTAGTCTAACTAGAAAAGACACTTCAATTAACCAGCACATGGAGGAAGGATATACAGAATTCAAGGTTTTATTTCAGAGTATTGGGAAGGGAGTTCTCATCTCCATAAATCGTCTGTTCTATTTCTGCCCAGGTTGCTAGTTACCGGTAACTGTTACCAGCTAAAGATTATTTGGTGGCCTTTGCAAATTGAATTGGTGGGTTTAGTCAGAGGACATGTGTCCTTCTCAAAAAAAAAAAAAAAAAAAAACAGAACAAAACCTTTTAAGGCATGAAAGGATAGTTCATTTTGAGCTGATAGGTACATTTGCAAGGCAGTTGGATGGAAGTTTAAAACTGGTGCTGCCTATTTTGTAGAAAGTGGATTTTGTCTCCATTGTTATCACTCATGGGGAGGCAGAAGGATGGTCTTGTGGTTAAGGCACTGTGCTGGGACTTGAGAGATCTAGATTCGTGGCTCAGCCACAGATTTTCTAAGTGACCTTGATCAAGTCACTCAATTTCTCCATGCTTCAATTCCTCAACTGTAAAATGAGGAATAACACTACCCTACTTGATAAGGTATTTTGAGATTGAATTCATTAGTGATTGTGAAATACTTGGATCTACATTGGTGAGAGCCATTTTACAACCTAGAAATCTAGATTAACGCATCCTAGCTCTCTCACCAGCAATACAATCAGCAAGAAAACAAAGGAATTTAAAAGAATCAGATTAAATTTTATTTAATTCCACTGGTTCAAAAGCACTGACTTTTCAACTCCTGCTTTTCACCTACTATCATCTCTCTAGAGATTGCGCTGAGCTTCAAAATCTAGATGCAAATCTGGATTCAAATGTCCCCAATGTTTGGGGTGTTGGGAGCTGTTTGGATCTGGGAGTTTGGCTGGGCTCACTGCAGAGGTGGGGACAGCAGCAAAATTTTCATCTTCATCCACACTGGTCCATAGTATGAGTTTGTTTGGATCTGGGATTTTGGTTTGGTCCAATCACTGTACTTCTTTTGATGCACTAGCAGATTTCTTATAAGAACAGCACCAAATTGTGCGACATGGGATATGGTATAGTGTGTGTGTACACACACACACACACACACACACACACACACACACACACACATATATATAGGGGCGGGGGGCAAGGAAGTATCCAGTCACTTTACAGTGAAAGTCACTTCTGTGAGTATTACATCCAACTGTTGTCACCAAATGTGTTAAGTGAGTTGGTAGTTACTATGATTTAAATGGTCAACTTCTTGTAACTATTTTCCTTCATACATATTTATATATAGGCATAATGTTTGTTTAGACCTTCCACAAACAGTGTACAAAACATTAACTTCACTATAATTCAGAGCAAGGCATCTTTTAAATGAAAGATGCCATTTCAAAAAGTATGCCACTATTCTGATCACACTACATGAGTTTAAGTGTACAGAGCAAATTTTACAACAGTCCCAGGATTTTCAGTACTCCCAGAGAAGGCATTGTTCATATACAGACCTGATCTCTGTGAACAGAAACGGTTCCAGGCTAATAATGAAATAATCCATTTTTACCAGATGAAAGAAGGGGGATCAGAAAAGTAACTTGAGCTATGGGTAATAATGGTGCCAAAAGCTTATAATGGAAAATATCTAAAGAATCCGAGACTCTCTTTGTTAGATATGAATGATTTCTTTTTTCTTGTGAAATGTGTATGAAGAACTTGAGAAGAACTGCCTGAGTGAATTTTATGAGAAAAAGCTCTGTTTGGGGGGAAAAAGGGGTAGTGTCAAGTTGCAGCCCAAACACATCTCAATGTTACGTAACAGGAGGCACAGTTGAAAGATGTTCAAACGACTGCACTGTGATGCACTTGGAGTTTGAATCTTTTTTTTTTTCATTTCCTCCCCCTGCCAGAAAACCGAGTTTGATAATTCTAACAAGAAAAGTTCTGTGTGTCTCATTAGCAATCTGCACTAACTGATATTTAGGGCAAAATTCTCAGCCCATTAAAGTCAGTGGGAATTTTGCCATTTACTTCAATAAGGTCAGGATTTCGTCATTGCAATCTCGCTACTTTGAATCAGTGATAGAATAAATACTGTACAGAAACGTTATGCATGAGTGCAATTTCTGGGCCTCATCCTTCAAATCTCACTCATGCATCCTTACTCGCATGAGTAGTCCCATTGAAGTCACTAGAACTTCACCTGAGTAAAGATTGGAAGAGTTCATTTGTGACAGTTCATAAACAATAGTCCTTATCATTGCTTCCTCTGAACTTTTCCCCTAACCTCCTGCTCTTATACAAATAAGGAAAGAGAAAAAGCAAATAAAAGATTAAAATAATTATATTTTAATATTTAGGCTTAATCTGTGCCCCAAAAATATGCATACACCAACAATTGCATATACAGCATGTGCATTTGCCACATATAAAGAGCCCAATCCCACAGTCCTAGGGAATCCAAAATGTTGTTTTGATATTGGTTAAAGTTTTTGACTGTGCATGGAATGCTTGATTGAGTCACAAATGGCTAACTGTTTAACCTCCTCTCTGTGCATGTCAGCACCTGTTTGGCATATGCAGTTACTAGTACACACATTTTGCAAGTGCAGCTTAGAAAACATAATCTCTATAAAGTTCAGGAGATACCAAGATTTATCTCTGAAGAGGGCAGAGATGGGAGTGGGTGAGAGTGGGTATGAGGAAAAGGGAGGAAAGTGGGATTAATGGCATGCACACTGGGCCTCATAGCCTTTTCCTGTAAGTAAAATCGCTAATGTTCTGGAGTTCCATCCTTTGTATTTCAGACCCTGATCTATCTTCTAATTCCCACTCCGAATCCTTTCAGCCATGTGTGTATTGGTTACTAATCACTAAATAATAAACTCTGGTACCTCTATGGCACATTAATCTGAGGATCTCAAAGTATATTACAGAATTTAACTAATTAAGCATCTCACATGCCCACATACACACTTGCTTAGAAAAGTGTGTGTGTTTGTAATTCCAAATAAATCATTTTATTTCAGTGAGTGCTGGTTTGAGATTGAAATAAGAAATAGCTTGTTGACTATTAAAGCAATTAAAAGGATCGTCTTATTGATTCCCACCCAACGAGGCACAGACCTCAGTAATGAACATCAACTGGTTTAATAAGGGAAAAGGCAAGATTTATTGGATGCATGTGCTTTTCATTAGAGAGAGCTGAAGAGAAATAAAAAATGCTGAGCTATCAAGTCATGGACCAGTCTTACTCTGATGAATGCAGCTAGCACAGGCAAGTGAGTAATAGAAAGTAGTATGTGACCTGTTAAATTATTGAAACCAAAGTATCAGAAACAAGATTGTTTTTTCTCCAAAGTTTTCCCTTTTGTTTTTTTGTTTTTTTCCTCACTTTGATTTCAAAATTTGGATGGCCATGAGAAAGAGAGACTCCAAATGTTTGAGAATTAGAGTGAAGACTCTCTTTCCTCTCATGGACTCTTTAGGGAACCTCAGATACATACAAGTGCTTCAGACACATACTTAATTTTAAATCAAAATTAGACATTTTTTTTCTAAAAGATGTGCTCTGGTTCAAACAGGAATTAGTTCAGGGAAGTCCTATGGCCTGAGTTGTACAGAAGGTCAGACAAGATGACCACAGGCATTATCTAGGATGTGTCACCTTCAGGAAGAATAAAAAATGTCTGCAAGGACAGAATAGGTACTGAAATGTCCCAATTATGTGAGAGGTAGTCTGGGTAATTGTTGGATTTTTATAGCTACCAGTTGTAGCAGTTGATTTAGCAAACATACAAATTGCTTTTGGGTGTTAACCCCCAGAGAGAGACTGTTCCAAATCAACACTCTGCCTGTTTACAGGCTGAACAATGAAACCCTGACTAAAATGATGGAATCTGGAATCCTCATTTCTCCTTTGTCAGGCAGGGAGCGCGGGTTTTATGTAGCTTATAAAAACTAAGGGACCCAATTCTGCTTTCAGCTATATTCTATGTATTCAGGCTACCTCCACTGACTTTGGTGGAGTTACTCAAGTCGCTCAGCCTGTCACTGAGAGTAGAATTCTACCTGCCATCTACTAAGAAATAAAGCTTTTGGTTTCAGCACTTCCCCATTTTATGGGAAGTCAGACCTGCTTATTGGTGAAATCCTTCATAAAGCTTGAGGAACTGGAATCCTACACAGGAACCCTTCCTCATTGTTCCAGTGTGCAGGGCTCTTGGCTTCTGGATCCCTGTGATAAAGCCTGAATCCAGTCACTCTTTCCCCAGCCCTGACCCAGTATTCCCCTCTGTGGCAGTATATTGTGAACTGGCATCGAGGCCATTTCTTTGACACCGAGCCTCTTGCCTCCCATCCTCCCCACATACCTGACACACTGGCACCGTGGTGCTTCCGCAGCTCAGACCTTATTTGGGTCCTCCACCAATGCATGAATTTTGCCCATTCTGAACTCCGCTATTGTGAACCTCCATGGAGTGTATTGAGAGTCGCAAACTGTTGCAGGGCATTGGAATTTGTAACCTCCAATTATTGATGTAGCAAACCTTTGCATGTACTGAAGTTGTTCCGACTTCAGGTTCCACTGCGTATTTGGTTTGTGAGATTGTTTTGGGTAAGTGGCTCCCTGTGAAGGTAGTGCAGATGAATGTGATTGTTAATTGCCTTGTGGCATGAAAAATGACTGAAAACGGAGCAGGTGTGTGTGTGTTTATTTTAAAAATCATCAGTGAATATGACTGGGCAAATATCCCTCATACCCTTTCTCAATGTACCTCAATCCTATAAAAAAAGAACATCTCTCTAGGCTATTCCATTTCTATGCCCATCGGTCTGCAGAGGCAGCCCACAAGGGTATCAATGAGAGCCAAGTGTAGTGGTGGCTTTGGGTTCTGAACACTGAGGCCAGAACTGTGGCCACTGACTCTTTTCACAAAATCTCCAACTAGCCATCAGAGAATAACAATTCTCAGGCCTTGTCTATTGGGAAACTGCACCAGTATGACCTAGGATATGAATTTAAACAGTTAAACCAGTGCAAACCCATGTGTGGACACTCTCTTATTTCAGGTTGAATGGCTTATTTCAGTTAAGCTTACTCTGGTTCCCTGTCCTGGTGACTTAAGAGGTGGAAGACACATGCTTGTCATTCCGCTGCCAGTCACCAACCATGAATTCCGAACCACCAACTGTGCTGTTCTCAGGGTGACTGCTCCTCTTCCTAACTCCAGGGAAGGGCAGGAATGGCTCTGGGACTCCCTCTACTACAGCTGGAGTTGCTGCCATCTGGCTGAGGTCAGAGTTATGGTTTTCCAATAGTGTGAGTCAGAAGTATTTGGTAGGTGTGTGATGGTTCCTTATATGTTAGAAGTGCAAAGGAGTTTTGTGTGTAGATGTGGAATGTGTGATATCACTTACCATAATGTGTGGGCATGAAGTGGGAGGGGGAGGTCAAATAAGCTACCCTGAACTGAATATTTCCAAGCTTTTTAGGTATTGCATGGGTGGATTTTGCATTTATACAGTCTTTATGTAGTCAAACAAAGATTTTGTTGGTGGGTTACATAATACTGCTTAATCTGTCCCACAGCTTTTCATGATGGTGGGCTGTCAGATTTGAAGGTTTGCACGTAATCTAGGTTCCTAGGCCCCTGCTATTCAAAGTGCCCCTGCTGGAATGGTAGAGAGACAGGTGTATGTGAGAGACCAGAAGGACAGTGCATGTTAGAATGAGAAACTAAGGAGCATCTGACACTATTCGGTAATTCTGAGAGGGAGTTCAGTTTTCAGTTGGAATCACTGACTGGTAAAGGGCCAATTTTAAAAGAGACTACATTCTTTTCCAGGATCTTGTTTGTTTGGAGAGGGAAGGAGGGGTTAATAAAAACGCTTTTCCTTAGACGGGAACATACTTAAGGGGTTATAACTTGTAATGTGGGGCAAAAATTCCCAACGGTGTTTATGAAAAGGATCTCCGGGAAGAAAATAATGAGATTTAAAGATTTAGGTTGTCTGTGGTCATTTTTAGCCACACTTAGATCACCATTCCATCAGGGTCATCATTATGCAGGTGACTGCTAATTAAAATCCTAAATATCAGGAACCAGATGAAATGCTGACCTTTTCCTCTGAGGAAAGATTGATTGATTATTCTTTTGTTGTTCAATACCTTGTGTGTCTTTAAAGATGTAATCTTGCCCATTCCAGGGCATTTTTTTAAAAGGTTCTGCCCTAGATTCATTGATGGAAGAAGCACTTGGCTGTGAAAGGCATCATATACTGAGTAATTGCACTTGTGTACACCAGGAATCATTTTACAGTGGTTTCTTTACTGTTGAAGCTGTAATTTTTTATATTGGTCAATCTCTCTATTGAATCAATTTGTGTATCAGAAATAGAAAATGCTAACATTTTCTTATAGGATAATGTTTTGTAATTAGCGGGCTTTAAAATGAATTTTCATGGAAGAAGTCTGTCACTTTCACACGTAGTCCTTGTATATCACAGAATCGAATGCAGTGAATCCTAGAATGTTGGGGTGGTGTGTGCGTTATATCATAAGAACATAAGAATCGCCATACTGGGTCAGACCAGTATCCTGGCCATCTAGCCCAGTAACCTGTCTTCTGACAGTGGCCAATACCAGATGCTTCAGAGGGAATGAACAGAACAGGCAATCATCGAGTTATCCATCCCCTGTTGTCCACTCCCAGCTTCTGGCAGTCAGAGCTGAGGTACACCCCAGAGGTTGCATCCCCTTGGTTAATAGCCATTGATGGACCTATCCTCCATGAACTTATCTAGTCCTTTTTTAATCCCACTGTAGTTTTGGCCTTCACAACATCCCCTGGCAATGCATTCCACGGATTGACTGTGCATTATGTGAAGAAGTATGTCCTTCGTTTGCTTTAAACCTGCTGCTTATTAATTTCATTGGGTGACCCCTGGTTCTTGTGTTATGTGGAGAGGTAAATAACACTTTCTCCATACCATTCATAATTTTATAGACCTCTATCCTATCCCCCCTTACTCATCTCTTTTCCAAGTCCCAGTCTTTTTAATTTCTCCTCATATCTTTCATACCCTTAATCATTTTTGTTGCCCTTCTCTTTACCTTTTCCAATTCTAATATTCACATAAGATATTTGCTATCAATGTTCTCATTACAAAAAGGGATGGGGCAAATTGGTGAGATTGAAGTGAAGGAAAAAGAGGGAAAGGGAAAACAGAGAGAAGTGAGCAAAGACAATGGAAAATCCAGATTATCAGGATCCTCCCTTCTCAACAGCTTGAAGTGCTGCAAGTCAAAAAAATGTTTTAATTTCTTCCCCATTTCTGACAAGGTTCCTTTGTTATATGCACTCTTGTTGTAGCCATGTCAGTCCCAGGATATTAGCAAGACAAGGTGGATGAGGTAATATCTTTTATTGGACCAACTTCTGTTGGTGAGAGAGATGAGCTTTCTTTTTTCGAAAGCTCGTGTCTCTCTTCAACAGAAGTTGGTTCAGTAAAACATATTATTACATCACGCACTGAAAACTTGTCTCTTACCAACAGAAGTTGGTCCAATAAAAGATATTACCTCACCCACCTTGTCTCTCTAAGGTTCCTTATGTCAGAGAATTGCAGAAGTGAGGAGGGAAAGTTAGTTTGTTGGAAGACAGGGCATTAAAACAGAAGTTCAACTTGAACCAAAAAAAAAAAGTGATCTGTTAGTTATTTCTGTCCTTGATTGTCATGAGCCTAGGGAATGTCCGACCTACTCCTATCATTTCAGTTCCTTGAATGAATGCAGACTAGTCAATAGTCTTAAATTGTTCTGACTATATTTAATGCTGGTTGCATCAATTTCAGGGCCAACGAAAGACCAAACACATGAGTTTTAGACTCATCAGACTCTTTGATATCAATTCCAGATACTTCTCACAGTGCAAAGGTAGCCTTGTTTGGTTAATTATCCAGTAAGTTGAAATTGTGCCTATATATTTGTGAGCTTCATTAGGGTAATACTGAGACTATTTCTATTTTCAAAGAATTATAGAAAATTGGGAGCAGAGTACACTGGCATAACTTACTTTTCAGTGTTTATGTTCACAAAAAAGGAAGGTGAGGGCCTACAGGATCTGTGTTCATATGTCTTCCCAATGACGCAAAAATGCTAGGGCAGTGGTTCCCAAACTTGTTCCATCACTTGTGCAGGGGAAGCCCCTGGTGGGCCAGGCCAGTTTGTTTACCTGCCGCGTCCGCAGGTTTGGCTGATCATGGCTCCCACTGGCCACGGTTCGCTGCTCCAGGCCAATGGGAGCTGCTGGAAGCGGCGGCCAGTACGGCCCTCGGCTACTGGGAGCCGCGATTGGCCGAACCTGCGGACGCGGCAGGTAAACAAATCGGCCCGGCCCACCAGGGGCTTTCCCTGCGTAAGCGGCGGAACAAGTTTGGGAATCACTGTGCTAGGGGAAAGGAGGCAACAGCAGTTGTAAAACATAACAAGTGCCTTAGCTGGAAGTGTTTTTATTTTGTTCCTGAAGTGTGCGCTGACTACATGGATAGTATAGCATATTGTAACTTGAAATAGGTGGGGTTCAGAGTGTATAGACCTTGTTGAGGAATTGAGGACTCTCTTCCCTCGTGTACTTTTGGAGGATACTATCCGTTTTGGGCAATCTTATCTATTCCAAAGGCAAAACATTTTCTCTTCGAAGTATTTTAATGAGACACAGGGATAAGTCTGGCATGGATGATTTATCAGTATCCTGAGAGGGGGTGATTCCATCAAGGACAGAGAAAGCATCCTCAAACTTCCCTTCAATTCTGGGGAAGAATTGTAATAAGGGACTCCAGCAAGTTCCCCGTAGTGCATCACTGCCTGTTTCACCTTTGTCCGTGTATGTGTAGGCTTTGTTTCACTTTGTTACTACTTCTATTTATTATATATGCTCTCAGGCCCTGACACACACCCACACACACTCTCTCTCTCTCTCCCAATAAGAATGTGCTTGACATTGTGTTATTTTTCCAGCCCACAGCTGAGCTCATAGGAATTAAACTTGCACTCTCGTAGTTCCTTCCTCAGCACACAGGAATTCTGTTAATGGCAGATTGCCTGAGATGTCCATTCACCTAAAGTCCGTGCCCTGAGCCATCTACCCCCAGAGAGTAGTAGTTAAAATAAACCCTTGTCTAGTTTTCCTCATTATCCCCAGCTTCTATACCACTAAGTATCTAGTTGGTGACCCTGTCAAGGCTTTGACCCACAGAACGAGAAATGCCGAACCAAAGGATTCTAAGTCACTCTTTCCCTGAAGTCTCTCTCACCCACATTGCTCAGTTAACATTTTACTGAGCATTTCACTCATCTGGAATCTGTTTTTAATAATTCCAGGAAACAACAGCAGAGACAGTTCAGGCCAATGCTGACCCTAGCTTGCTAAATTCCCCCTTTTTTTTCCTTCAAAACTACATTGGAACAGAATTGATTGTAAATGGTTCCCAAAACTTCCAGGCCAGTTGCACCAGTTTAACAGACTACTCTTTATAGTCCTAATTAGCATCTGCTTCCTCCCAGTCAAATGTATGCTATATCTTGCAAGAGAGCTTGTGCTAAATCCCAATCTCAGAATTGTTTGCAAAACTTGAGATTTGGAGAAAGCCAGTCTCCACTGAAGTTTAGCATGCATACAGCTGAGTTGGAGGGGGGCAGTGGCAGAACTCCAGTCAGAGCCGCCAAGAGCGGGTTCGGGCCCCGGTGAAAAAAAATTTTCGGGCCCCCCAGCAAGGGCAGACCGGCTAACCAGGGCAGACGAGAGGGGGGGCAAGCTGGGGAAGCCTGGCCCTGGGCCCCCTTCCGGACCGCCAGGTCCCAGTAATTTGTACCGGCTTTCCCCCCCTCCTCCCCGTCGGCCCTGACTCCAGAACCCCGCACGGAGGATCAGCATTAAGGGGGTAGGGAACAATCTAGAGCATCAAACTGATGTACCATTTACTGGTACAGGTACTGTGGTTGTGAACCAATGGACTGGAGAAGGTTCACTGTTTTCCTGACATTACTTAATCGAGCAAACAAACAAACAAACAAACCCCGCAGCCCACATAAATAAATTCCCTGAACTGAAGAAGATAAATTTGTCTGAAAAGCAGTGAGGAATCTGACAGGAAAGAGTTACTTTATGCCATGTTCTGGTGAGGTAAAACAACCTTAGGTTTGCTCTTGTCTGCAGGTTTTGAGAACAGAAGGTTGGGCACAAGGTGAACTGTCAGGAGGAAAAATCGAGGGAATCATAGAGAAGATGGGCCTTGTACATAATTGATCTGACAGAGTGCTGCCCACTCTATCATTGTGGCTGAAATACGGTGGGCCTCCTGTGCAATAATGCATGCGATTTTAACAGCACAAGACTTGGTCTGTTAGGGGATTTGTTTAATCAGGAGTGTAACTATCCCTGTCAGCACTGCACATCATTTTCAAAACAAGAAAGCTGGTCTTTGACTGGAAGGAAAAAATTCTGTTGCACTAATCACCTTTAACAACTGATGTAGGAAAAAAGATATTCTGTGGCTAGGTCTACACTATGGGGGGTGGTCGACTTAAGATACGCAACTTCAGTTACGTGAATAGCATAGCTGAAGTTGCATATTTTAGGTTGACTTACCTGGCTGAGAGGATGGCGGCGAGTCGACCGCTGCCGCGCTGCCGTTGACTCCACTTCCGCCTCTTGCCGCAGTGGATTTCCGGAGTCAATGGCAGAGCCATCGGGGATCGATTTTATCGCGTCTTCATTAGACACGATAAGTCGATCCCCAATAGATTGATTGCTACCCGCCGATGTGGCGGGTAGTGAAGACGTGCCCTGGGTGAAATACTGGCCCTCATTGAGTTGATGGCAAAACTCCCAGTGACTTCAGTAGGTCCAGGATTTCACCCTTTCTTCCCTGAAAATTTGACATTGTTACTGCTTGTTCTTCACTCTTCCCGCCCCCCCTCCCAGCATAGTTCATTTTATTGGGAACCGTAATCATGTTGAAGCACCTTGTAATTGCAAGGGCAATGTGCAAAGCTGAGAGTACTACTGGTTCCCTATTATCAGAAGAGGTGTGGGGGGAAAGGAGACTCCCAAAGACTTGGGGTTAAACAAGCAGGCAAAAGGATTGAAATTACTGAGTGTTATTGGTTTCAGTTTGGAAGGAAAAAATGACCTAATCACTTAAAAAAATAGAGACCCCATTTTAAAGAGAATGAGAAACACGGTCCTCAAAGCTTTCAGATAAAGAGTAAGATTTTCACAAAGGACAAGTGATTTTGTGTGCCCAACCTGACACTCCTTTAGAGGAGCCTGATAGAGGTTGGGTGCTCCTGGCTTACTGAAAATCAGGCCCCTTTAAGGTGACTCAGGAATGTAGGCACCCAAAAATAAAAGCACACCATATCACTGGTCACTTTTAAAATCTTGGCTAAAAGGGCCAATCCTGCCAGATGCTGAGCACTCCCTGGGAGGTGCTGAATGCCATCAGGTCCCAAGGGAGTTGAGGTCACTGAGCATTTCACAGGCTCAGGCTCTTGTTATCAATTATCAGAAAAATGGAGTCAGGGAAGGACCATCCTATTCATTCCTGTGCCTTGACCTGGAGAAATCACCCTCTGCTGAGGTGACAGAGTAATTCATTAGCTATTATGTACATTTAGCCTTATGATGGATAAATCAGGCTGATAATGTAATTATATTGCTGTGGCAGCATAATCTGTTTCCGAAGAACTAAGTTTATATCACCACAAATTTCATTTAAATGGTTACCAGCAATGAAAATCTATAGTAGCTATAAAAATAACTTGCACTATGCTCTTGAAACAACCCTTTCATGCAATGTTTATGGATGTTAAACCAGATTGTGATTATTTTCAGCATGTAGGGATTTACCCTCTGCATAGTGTTGGCAGGATCTGTGATGTCCTGTGCCTAAAACAAATATTCTCTAAAAACATTTGTTATAAAAAGGGTTAACAGTTTCCACTCAGTGTGAAGCCATAAAGAAATTAGTGTTCTGAAGTGTAGAACATTCGCTTTTACAGTAGGTGGTGGTGTTACACTTTCATACATGCCAGGCTAATTAACTATCCTAAAGACCACATCATTAAATTATTTCCTCTGCTTAAAACATTGCAATGCTTAATGTACCCTGGCAATTCAATCATGTTTTAAACAATATCCTAAGCATCGGCTGTTGCATGGTGACATTTAGAGTAGATTTCACATTTTGCTAGGGATGCAAGTAAAATGGAAGTGAGCAAAAAATAGAATCTGCAGTCCAGAAAAGCTATTTGAACAAAAATCTTCTAAGAGAACTTCTAAATAGGGCTAGTTATCGTCTAGACAATTGATTCTACTGTTCTGAAAAAGTTCCTGAAGACTTCAAAAGGTTTGTTTTCATGTTTTCCCCACACTATTTGCTAAACTTATCTCCGGCATCTGACTATCCTTCAAGGTATATTTCGTTTTGTTGTTTTGTATAGTTTGTTTCCCGCCAACGTGAAATCCCTTTAATGAAGTCTCACCAATTTATTTTTAAATAATTATAATACCTTCGGCTTTGTTTTCTGCAGGTATATTGCGGACATTCAGTGAGATTGCTTTTTGAAAAATAAATGCATGAAAGCTCATTGTTTCCCATTGAGTCAAAATATCTCAAATTAAAACAACTGAGCAAGAAAGGGCAGTGTTCTGGCTTTTCTGATATATACACAAGCATCACTTCCATCCACAAGTAATGGATCATCTTTGTGGCAGAAGGAGTGTAATAGTAGCACAGATTTCTGCCCAAAGGACAGCTAAGCTACCTCACTCCTTGCAAAGGGCATACTTTAGTGTGGCTGTAGACATGGAAATGGCCTGCATGGTAACTGCATACAGGCTACCTTCAAAAAGAGAAACTTCCACCAGTGGATATAGTGTACATAACCTATTGGATCCAGGGAAAATCAGAGGTAAAACTGCCAAACTGATGGTCCTGACACTGAACATGTCCAAAAGCTGCTGCCTGCATATCTTCTGCTGGTCCTGCCCCAATAAGGTATTCAGAGACAGGACAAAGACACACACTGATTCTTGGCATGCCAAATTCCACCCTCCTCAAGCAAAAAGCTACGTTACTAGTTAATAAAAGAAGCAGGAGTCCTGTGGTATATTGCTATCCATTTCCCCCAACTAGATATAAAAGTAAATCAGAATCATTTTTAAAATGTTTATTTTAAATATTACAGAAGACACGCGGGTCAGAGTGCAGAGCTCAACATTAAAGAAAGGGCTGAGTCAAAAGCCCAGATACACTCTCAAACTGGGAGGTGTTCATCTTTAATCGCAGTTGGTATGTCAGCCGTGTGTACAGTCCTAACACTCCTCTCCGGGTAGGTGTAAGTTATTTCCCACACAACATCTGTGTGGTACATCAGTGACTGAAGCTGACATATCTGAGAGTAGACATGATCTGACATACTAAGACATATAAGAACACAACACAGACATCAGACCTACAAAAAGACATCTGGTAAATAAGACACAGACAAGACACAGCTCAGAATGAAAGCAGAATGCTACTTGAAGTTGCAGACACTCCACGTTATAGAAAAAGAATAGTTAACGACATGTGAGAAGGTCACTATTCATGTAGCTTTAAGGGGCAAACCGGAGACAATAGTCTCTTCTTCACCCTGAGGTTATCTAAGAGGGGTGAAAAGAAACTGAAATATCAATGGGGGGGTGTTGTTTTTGTGCCCCTGTGATTTGGGGATCAAATTATTCTTGATGCATAAAAAAATTATTCGCGAGTAGCCTCTTAAAAAAAAAAAAAGTACCATAGGGTTAAGCCAGAAAATTCAGACCTAGTTCTAGACATTGATTTTGTAAATCTCAGATTATTCAGATCCATCGTTTTGATTGAACCTCATTATAATGTTACTTGTAAAACTTGGATCCAGATTAGAGTTTAAACATTCCTAAAGTCTGGGGGTGGCTGGCTCGGGAGTTTAGGTTCAGACCCATCTGTATTATTTATTTTAAAACAGGACTGATGTGTAGAAGTGTTAACCACTGCTGTTTCATCTCAGGTAAATAATTATGTTATGCAAACCAAAATTCCCCTCTCACTTGCAATTGCATTCCCGTGCAGTTCCCAAATGTATTCTTCACTGCCTGTCCTGCATTCTTCAATAGTATTTATTGCTTTTCTATGATGCTCATTATTGACATATGTGAGGTCTGAGCAGCACTTCACAAACACTATTGCATTTATCCTCACTTTACAGATTGCTAAAGTGAGGCACAGATCAGTTAAGTGACCTACCAAGAGGCAGCTAGGAATAGAGATCAAATTTCCTAAGATACAGTCCAGTGCTTTATCCTTCCTTTTGTTGCTGTGTGCTGTTAAGTAGGTGTCATGTTCATCTTAGAGAGAGATGCTTCTCATTGGTGGGTGAAGTGTTCTCTTTATGTAGTGTGCGTAAAGTGTTTCATGATTCTGTTGGATGTAAGACACTATGCAAATGTAAATCCTTATAGCTGGTGTAACTTGAACAGGAAAGTTCAACAGATGGCACAAAAATCTGAATTACAAGTTCTCAATACAAGCAGGCTATAATTGAAATACTCTAGAATAAAAGTGACTGCCACCTGCGCTTTGCAGTTTCAAGAAAAAAAGCATCTGAAATATCCTCCACACAGAGAAATGTAACAGGAAACATGTCTGTTTCAATGGATTACATAGACAATTCTATGGGACAATTCCTTATATACTACTACTATAAGCAGTAAGTTTTCAGAAGTTCTTTTTCCAGTGCATGAGGTTAATTAATAATATGTAAAAGTTTATAGTTTATATAGTATAATCTCATAAACATTTATTAGTATGCTAATAGACACTAATGGCCCCATGGGCATAAAATTAAACTGTAGTCTGAAGTGACAGTGCAAAATACTGTTCTATTCAGCCATGTTATCCATTTTTCTGCTGGCACTCGGGTTTCAAACAAATGCACAAATCTGCATAATTTGGCTAGCTCTCATTTTCCGTGTAATGTGAGAGAACAAAATACTGTATTTATGTTCTTTCCCGTACAGCACTTTCCATGTTTTCCCTTAATCAGATCTTAGTGCTATATAATTATGCTGTTTCAGTCTTATCCTCTTAATTCTGTTAAAATACATACATTTTAAAAAACGTGAGTATAGGATTTCTGAGACGTAAGTACTGGTTAAAACCCTAAGTGATTGAAGGCCTCCTTTTAGATTATTGGATCTTTTGTGCAGGGACTGTGTCTTTTTCTGTTTTGTACTATTTTGTTCAACCAGTCATAACATTTAACCACACAACAGGCATAAAATAGAAACCAGCATTAATCTTCCCTCGATACTGCCTTTCCATTTTGCCTTCTTAGTGTTTTGGAACAACTTTTTGCATGCAAAGGTAGTTCAGTCTCCATCCAGTTTGGTTGAGGCCACTAATCCATTTTGCATAGCTAATGAGCAATCTGTCTTATGGTGACAACTTTCAGCCACTAGAGAGCTGGTACCTGATCCAGTGGTCACTGAAATCAATAAAGACTCTCATTGACTTATTTGGGCATTAAATCAGGCCCGTGGGCAAAATTCAAAACAGTATCCCAAAAGTTTGAAAGATTTCAGCTGCCATTCCATGCCCAGTGCCACCCATTCCTCTGAGTTAACTCTAAATTTAGTTAAAAAAAAATTTAAATTCCCCCCCAAAGTGGTTGATTTTTGTCGTTTTAAAAATAAAGATTACTCTTTCCACAAAATTCTTGCCTGATGTGCATGGGTCAGTCCCAGGTCCAGTACTAGTCAATATTTTCATTAACGACTTGGATAATGGAGTGGAGAATATGCTTATAAAACTTGCAGATGACACCAAGCTGAGAGGAATTGCAAGCACTTTGGAGGACAGGAATAGAATTCAAAATGACCTTGACAAATTGGAGAATTGATCTGAAATCAACAAGATGAAACTCAATGAAGATAAGTGCAATGTACTACACTTAGGAAGGAAAAATCAAATGCACAGCTACAAAATGGGGAATAATTGGCTAGGTGGTAAGACTGCTGACAAGGATCTGAGGGGTATAGTGAATCAGGATGATACCCACAGCATCACAGAGGAGGCCTTGAAATGGCTTTGGACCTACAACTCAATCTATAGAATGTTGTTCAACAGAAGCCATACCCAAGAGCAAGAGAGTGGTTCACAAATTGAGTCTGAGTCAGCAAATATCATTCTGGGGTGCCATGTGTAAGACATGGGAGGTAATTGTCCCACTCTACTTGCCGTTGGTGAGGCCTCAGCTGGAATACTGTATCCAGTTCTGGGTGCCACATGTTAGGAAAGATGTGGACAAACTGGAGAGAGTCCTGAAGAGAGCAACAAAAATTGTAAAAGGTTTAGAAAACTGGATCTATGAGAAAAGGTTAAAAAAACGGGCATGTTTAGTCTTGAGGAAAGAAAACTATGGGGGGACCGGAGAACAGTCTTCAAATATGTTAAGGGCGGTTAACAAGAAGACAGTGATAAGTTGTTCTCCATGTCCACTGAAGGAGGACAAGAAGTAATGGACTTAATCTGCAGCAAGGGAGATCTAGGTTAGGTATTAGGAAAATCTTTTTTAACTATACGGATAGTTAAGCTCTGGAATAGGTTTCCACGTGAGGTTGTGGAATTCACATTATTTGGAGGTTTTTAAGAACAGGTTGGACAAATACCTGTTGGGGATGATCTAAGTCAGGGGTTCTCAAACTGGGGGTTGGGACCCCTCAGGGGGTCATGAGGTTCTTACATGGGGGTTGTGAGCTGTCAGCCTCCACCCCAAACCCCGCTTTGCCTCCAGCATTTATAATGCTGTTAAATATATAAAAAAGTGTTTTTAATATATAAGGAGGGGGTCGCACTCAGAGGCTTGCTATGTGAAAGGGGTCACCAGAACAAAAGTTTGAGAACCACTGGTCTACGTTTTCTTGGTCCTGCCTCAGGGCAGGGGGCTGGACTTGATGATCTCTGCAGGTCCCTTCCAGCCTGACATTTTTATGATTAACCCATGGTGTAGGTTTACACTGATACTTGTCCATAATTTCCCATCCCTTCACTGTTGTATAGCGTCCTATGTATTGGTCAGTTCAGTTGCCACCCTCCATTCCAGAGGTGGCTGCATTTCAGTTGTGCTGAATGCATATAAATCACTTTAGGGTACTTCAGGATGAAAAGTTCTATATAAAACATAAAGCACTGTATTACTGTTTCCATAGCTTTCCAGAGCTACATATTGGAAGCATGGCTTTCCAACCATCTGTGCAGACATACAGTATCTCCAGGATGCCATCTTTTTTAAAAACCTTGTTTTTCTAAGCTTTCTCAGGGCAAAACGTATCCTGCTAGAACAGATTCTGTATAGACATTTTCTGAAACCAATATTCAATTTCAAAATGCCTAACGAAGTACAAAAACGTGATAAATCTGGCTTTTTTAAAAAATGTATCTCCTGGGGGACTGGACGTCTCAGGGGCTTGATAATGGAATATATAGAGCTTTTTATCTTCAGGCTGCCAGGACATAGCCAGAACTAACTGAGAGTAGTTACCTCATGGCTGTTCGGTGGCCTATGTAAAGTGACATCCAATTCCCACTACACAGGTGTCCACATCTCAAAACCTCATAAAAGTTAGCAGTAATTTTCACTGTTCTTGGTAATCTCAGCAGAGAACCGGAGCTTTGAATGATCCCCTCCTTCCTCTAGCAGGACTTTGTTCAGATGAAATCAGAGGCATATTGACGGGGAAGCTTGTACTATAACTACCTATGCTATACTACTTATAGGCCAGATTGTGCTACCCTTAAGCATGCTGAATAATATCTTACTCTCTGAGTAGTCCCATTGGTTGTACTGGGACCACTTCAGGAGTGACATTTACTCATACTGTGTAATAATATCAGAATCTGGCCGAGAGTGCACAAATGTAGGTTTTCATTATCCAGAGCTGTCAATCCAGCACTGAACTCAAAGAAAAACAGCCTTACAAACCTAGACACAGAGGCCACAAACAGTTTCTTCATTTTTACCTTCATAGAAACCTGACTCATCACTGAGAGATCTTCTGTACAGCACCAAGCACAGTGAGATCTGGTCTGTGACTGGGGCTTCTAAATGCTTCCACAGTGCAAATAATTGATGATGATAATCTCCACGTCCCCTTGGAAAAACTCATCAGTAGTACAGATGGAATGCAAGGTGTGCTGGCTGCCTTTGAAAATGAGATAAAATCCTTAAATGTGAAAGCCAATTTAGATGCAAAAATTAATGCTATGGAAACAGGGTTACTGAGAATAGAGGAATAAGCCAGGACTCAAGACAAGGACAAAATAGCATCCAAGGCCACAGCCATGGGGAAACTAAATTACCGAAGAGGTGATCAGACATGGGAGACCTTAGAACATCTTGAAAGGGTTACAGTCAATCATATATTAAGCGTAACAGCACAGGGACTTGAACTTGAGAACTTTGTGGGAAACAAAATTGGTATTTTGCAGGGAATCCTAGCTCCATTGAGCCAATGTAGTGTAACCTAGGCCAGAACTTACAACTAACATGGTTTATTGGGTGTGGTCTTTGGTGTTACCAGTTTAAAGCTGTGCAATGAAAAATACATACTGTATGGCTTAGTCTTATGTTGAGTTCTGCAATAATGAACTCAGTATAGAGACATTTGACCTTTATAACTATGGTTTGAAACACATGCAGAGGCATGACATATCATGTGTTGTACGATTGTGCTCTTGCTTCTGAATAATGGTTTACAAAATAATTTTTAAATATGGTATTTTTAGTTTACTTATCTTCCATGTGTGTTCTGATTTCCTGTTTTGCATTTTATTCTGTTTTATACCATAATGAGGGCAAAGAAACCTCATTTTTAGAAACTTCAGTTTCTGGCTCTGCTTCACAGATAAATTGCAAATGTCAAGATAATTTCCCTTCTCAATAGCTTCCTAAACTCTAATTAGCTCAACAAGGTGCATGTAACCTAAACCATTATTCTGTGAGTGTTGTACAACATATATGCATGCATATAACAACTGCTATTTCCTTCTCATGTTATGTTTACTTAATGCATTGATTCCCTTGAAGCATTTTCAAAAATAGTTATAATAAAATGTCCTTTAATAGGAAAAATAACTTTTCATTTATTTCTTCTCCCTCTTCCGTGCTGATTCCCTCCCTTGTTGATCAAGGAGATGTTGGTGCTGGTTGTTTATATCAAAGTAGCATCTAGAGATCCTGGTTAGGATCTGGATTTTTGTCATGAGCCAAGTATTATACATATGGGGCTCTTTTCTGTCCCCTGCAAGGATTGATTTCGATGGGAATTACTCATATGCTGTTTTGGGAAGAATTTGGCCCCAATCATTTTTAAAATCACATTTTAATAACTGTCTGGACACCCAAAAGAAGCTTTGAGGACTAACTTTTTTAAGCAGCTGCTACCTTTAACAAAACCAGATCCCACTTCATTCTAAAGAAGAATTCCTTTGAAAGGAATTACTGTGCATGCAGGAAGGTTAGTTCAGTAGATTAGGCACTGGTCTTCCCCTGGAACTCCACCTTGCTTGTAAAACCATTACAATTGCAGGTTTTCATGGCCACATGACTGACAGATATGCCCATTGTTGTGTCTTGTGGGATGTGGACAGTAAGCACTGTACGGAGGCCACCAAACACATTCCACATAGGACACTGAGCAGCCATCAGGTTGGAAAAACTTTGCCACTAACAACCTTGGCCGTATTTGAATTGGCCTGTTAGTAATGAAAGACCCTATATCCCATTACCAGTCTTCTGGGCTATTAAGCCCTTCAAAATAATACTTCAGATATATAGTAGCTATATGTAGGTAAATGCTGATATAGTATTAAAAATAGGCCTGAATTAAAACCTCAGATCTTAATATGTCATTTATGTACAGTACCTTTCATCTCAATATTCTTCATCAGTATTCAGTCAGACAGCCTCTGGACATTCTCATGACATATGCTAAATGGGTATTATATCCGTTTTCCTGATGGATAAACTCAGGCACAGAAAAGTTACTTGACTTCCCAAGCTCAGTCAATGGCTGAACCAGAAAAAAACTCAAGAGTTCTGATTTTCAATCTCTTGTTCTACCGCTGCACCACACTCCTTCTGTGAACCTCCACTTTCCTGCTATGTGCTCTTTGAAAGAGACACTCCCGCCCTTTTTCCAAAGGTGGAATCATAGTTGCAGTCAACCTGAGGGCAGAAAAGATTTTTTCCCTTTCAGCAGTATTATCCTCTTGGTGTGAATGTGTAAAATGTGTTAGACTGTGCTGTCACTTTAAAAGTGTGGAAGATCCTGGGATAGAGGATTTTGCTGCCATCTTTAATTGCCTACATGAGAGGAGGAAATCCAGCCAACTGCTTTAGGAGCTTTGAGCCTAAATCGCCACTGGTATAGCTCCATTGACTTAGAAAAGGGGACGTGAACATCTCCTTCCAAGAGAGTACAAATTAAGGGTAGGTCTACACTTACTTCCTGGTTCGGCAGCAGGCAATCGATCTTCTGGGATCGATCCCGGAAGTGCTCGCCGTCGACGCCAGTACTCCATCTCAGCGAGAGGAGTACGCGGCATCGACAGGGGAGCCTGCCTGCCGCGTCTGGACCCGTGGTAAGTTCGGACTAAGGTACTTCGAATTCAGTTACGTTATTAACGTAGCTGAATTTGCGTACCTTAGTCCGAAGTGGGGGGTTAGTGTGGACCAGGCCTAAGTTAATATGGTTGCGCTGGTGTAAAACTGGAGTAACACAGTGAATCAGGGCTATTGCTTTTATTTCAAAATGTGCCCATGGTATCAGGCAGGGCTCCATTGGCATGCTGATTTTCCTATGAGCTGGCACACTTCTCAGCAAAGGAACCTGCTTTGAATGTTTGAAGTGCTTTTGAAAATCTGACCTATAATATACATCATCCACCCACCCACCTAACTATCTAATGTGAATTATGGGAGGGGCATTTAGAAATGATCAGTGTTGTCCTAACTCTATTCCTATTATTAGTCTTCATTATTTTTATTACATATTTTATAGTAGCACCTAAATGCCCTAACTGAAATCAGGGCCCCATTGGGGGTAATCACTGCAGAAATATATATATTAAGAGACACTCCATGCTGCAGAGAGTTTACACTCAAATAGACATGACAGAGAAAGAGTGGGGAGGGAAACTGAGGTACTGGGAGGTGAAGTGACTTGCCCACAGTGTCAGAGTAGGTCAGTGGCAAAGTCAGGAAAAGAATCCATCCAGCACCCTATCCAGACAGGACCATGCTATCTGTGTCTGTTCTATATAATATTGTAGTCAAGATAGACAATAAAATATGCACACATGCAAATATGTAGATACACATTTTGCTTCAAAATACTCCTAATCCAAAGTTCTAAAGTTCTGTTTTGAATTATGACTTCTCAAAAAAAAGTGCTGAGAAAATGGTCTGTCAAACTAATCTGATAAACTCAAAAGTATGCTCATTTGTCATCGCTTTGGGCTCAATATTTTGCTTTGGATACATTGAAGTTGTCTAACGGAAACTGGGGCATATTTTTAAAAGTTTGCAAAATGAACCCATACTGCTGCACCCAACCTCTTTGCAACTCTTTTGTGTGCCGCTTTAATGTACTCTCTGTCACAGAAATTTGAGACTTTGCTTTATCAGTGCTGTAGGATTGCATTACTCTGTTTGACTGTACAAAACTCACACATTTCACTACGTCTGTAATCCCAAAGGTCACAGTTAAGGTTGGGAGAGAACAAAAATGATACTTTGTGGTCTAACATTCACACAATTATCAACTCATAAATCTTGGTCATACTGTAATTAGAGTGTAAGAGATAAGAGAATTCTACACAGACTGATTGTGTCCATGAAAAAAAATAATTTCAAAGTTATGCAAAGCCAAAGAAGATTGTATTTAGTGCATGGCAAAACAGACCTTTTTTTTTGAAAGCATTTTTATTTTTCCAGTCTCTTAACTTACTGCATTTTTATGTATGAATAGAAAAGTGTAGCCATTTTGAAATATATGTAGCATATAGTGAGGTAGTTATGATCATATGCTGAATCATTTAAAGTATACCATAAAGACACTTTTGTTCTGAAAATAAATGACTCTCATGCTGTGTATTTGGTAGCTTGAAAGGGGATATAGTTCCTTAATTACATTCTTCCTCTCCAGTGTGTATATATTAAGTTTGCTATTATATAATTGTTCACAGTAATAGTTTACACTTATCTTTCAGTCAAAGAGCATTGATTGATTAAGCCTCAAAACTTCTCTGTAAAGTTACTGTTAATTCTGATATTTTAGAGAGGAAGTTAGGAAATTAATTTAGGACTTCAGAGACCTGGTTTCATTTCCCTACTACATCACCGACTTCCAGTGTGACCTTGGACAAGTCACTGAGCCCATCTGTGCCTCAGTTCCCCATCTGTAAAATCAGGATCACAAGGGTGCTGGAAGGATAAACGCATTAGATGGTGAGGTGCTCAGATAAGGTCCCTATAAGTACCATGGGTCAGGAAACAGAGACACAAAGAGGTTAAATGACTTGTGTGAAAAGCCTGCTGTAAGTCACTAGATCAGATCCAAAATTTGAAAGAATTTATTTTCCACTCCTGTTCCAGACGCAGGTGAAATCTCACAAGAACAGTTGATCTCAACATAGTAGATACCATGCGAGATTTCTGCTGCTTTAGGCAAAGCTGTCTGTCAAAGAGACACTCTTGAGATTTTGGCTTCATTGAACATGAAGCCTAGTCGTGATTTGACCTTGACGTCTAACCCGTAGCCTAAACCTAATCTGGATCCAGATCCCAGCACCACTTCCTTGGTCCATCTTCTGTTCGTATTTTAAAAATGGTGTTTAGTTTTCTTGAGGAATCTCTTCCAACTCTTTAACCTCTGATTTCACAAGAGCTTCTCTCATGTTCTTCCTCAGTTAAACACTAGAGCCAAATTCTGCCACCAGTTACATTGACTCAGCCCCCTTGAGGGAGGTCATGGGATTGTGCAGACGTAACAGAGGGCAGAATTTGATCCTTTGGAAACCAATTTTGTTCCTACAGACCAAGTTGCCACTGTTCTTGATCTGATTTCTTATTTTTCTTATTATTCCTCTTAGCTTGTTGCTGGTGAAAGGTGTTGGTTAGGTAAGAATATTGCTGAATTAAAATCATTGAGCTGTGAAAGAAAGGTGTCAGAAAATCTTTTTAGTTACACCTACAAAATTATTCCCACCTTTATGTAATATTATGCACCAAATATGTTTTCCTGGGACTTTTCTTTTTACCACCTTTTAAAGTGTAGCAGTTCACACTCATTCTAATGAGAGCATACAAACTCTGGAATAATTTGTTGAACGGTTGTTATATCTTTCTAACTGGTGTTCTCCCCAAACATTATTTCGGTAATCCATGTACTAAAGCTGAACCAAATGTATGTTTATGTAAAACAGCTCATGCTATATGCAGCCTGTGCTTTTTGTGTGACCTCTAGTGTAAAATGCAATATGTCTGGTCTCAGTTATGTTATTCTGTCAACATGTTCCAGTTTGGGCTAAGCTGGAAGCAGCCTTCTGTGCATCTGGCTTGGGAAAAGAGGACATCTGTGCAACTAGTCCTACAAACCAGAGCAATTCAATGGAATATTGTTCTAGTGTTAGGGAATTAAAAGAATTTTTGCATTGCAAAACCACAACAAATGCTGACTTCTACAAATAAGAGTTAGCTGCAGAAATACTCAGCTGTAAATCAGCACAATGGGAGATGAGAAGTGAAATGGTGCTCTTGTTTCAAATGTAAACGCACTCCTTCAAACACACAAATAGTCTGGGTTAGTTTAAAGAGATTTAATTCACAGGGATTTATGTCCTTTAACATGCACTTTGAGATTTATGAATGAAAAACATTAAGTATGTATTTTTAAATTTATTTTATTATTTTCTTATCTTAGTTTAAGACTCTCCGCCATCCAGAAGATATTTTATTTATTATTGATGTAGCACCTACGGGCCTAATCTGAGATCGGAGTCCCATTGTGGTAGGCACTGTACAAATATAACAAAAGAACACTCCTTGAATATTGAAATGACACTGATATGATGTGCATGAAGTGGTTATCTATTAAGAATGAACCAAACTCTCACTTGATACTGGCTGCAGAGAGCTTCCCAACTTCCTAAGTGGAAACAAGTGGTCCTTCCCATATTAATGGTCACAGACATGTGAGATATGATGGTACCAGAGAAGGTCCATGTGTGTAGAACCAATACGCTTTCTGATTAACACTGTTTTAGACTCCATTTCATGAAGTCCTGGACTTGGTGAAACCATGCTGCTTCAATGTCTTTTCAGTTACAGCTGGTCAAAAAACATAATTTTTTTTTCAATCAAATCAAGATCTTTTTAAAAACAAATTTTCACCAAATAATTTCCCATTTTTCATCTAGCTCTGTTTTCTGTATCTGACCGGCAGGGGCAAATGTCCATTTGCTTCATCTCCTGGTTCCTTCTCTCTTTTTTTCCTCCCAATGCCCAGTTAATCTGATGTGCCATTTGTTCCAACTCTTATCCCCTGTCTTTGGCTTCCCGAGTTTGCTTGGTTTGAGGTGCTGTGTTTGTTTGTTTGTTTGAATTCCTTTCACTTCCTTTCAATACTATTTAAGCAAAATGTATCCAGTGAGTTTTGAAGATCATGTTACGTTTTCATGTTCTGTACAGCAATGATATTACTAATTTCCCTCCTTCAAACTCAGGGTCAAAAGCCAATTCCTACTCATTTTACTCATGCTGCAAACCCTGGTGGTCGGTGAATAGTGAACAACACCTACTCTTCCACTGTGTACTAGACTTGGGCGAAATTTTTTGGATGAATGGTTTATTTGCCAAAAAATGCAGTTTCAGTCGACCCAGAACTACAAGGGAATTTGACACACGTTCACCAGATAGTTTTGGCCAAAAAAAACCCCAACATCATCATTTTTCAGGCTTGATTCACAAGGAGAATTAAGCTCCATTCACAAAACAAACTGGAGGAAGAGTCATCTCCTTTATACTCTTTAACCCAGTGGTTAGGACAGTCAACTGCAACGTAGGGAACCTTGGTTCAATTTCTCAGTCTCTCCTGTTGAAGCTATTCCACTGGGTATACACAAAATAGCCACTGGAGCAGGGACTTGAACTTGGGTCTCCCATCTCCATGCCCTAGCCACTAGGCTATAGTAACTCTCACTCTCTCACTGGCCCACTGACTATTCCAGTATTTTATACAAAGTGGACAGGTGCGATTGAGCAAGACGCGCCCCAGAATACCCTATTGCCTGGTTTTGCTTGACCTGAAAAAAAAAATGTGGTGGGTTTTGTTTTTTTTCAATTTGCTGAAATGTTTTGCGATTTTCACTTCAGGTTGAACCAAATTCTTCCTTCCCCCAGAACTGCCAGTGAACTGAAAAATCAGTTATTTCCTCCGCTCCACTCTGTACCCAGTAATAGCTAGTCACAGGCTAGCCCAGGTATGCATGTTGGGTAGGAGGATTCCCTCCCTCAAATCTGATGTGCATTTTTGTCAGAGCAAAGCTCTTTGAAACAGGTTTTTTTTCAGCTTTCCGTGGCTTTTTAAGGAGTTCTCGCCATTCATGTTTTTTTTTAGAAATGGATCCAAACCACATAGTTCAGAACCTGACTGGGATATTTGATCTACTTTTCAGTGATATGCTATATTGAACTCTGTGAAAATAAACAGACCAAAAGAAACGTTCACCATACAAAAAAACTGTCTCTTTTGTACTTCAGGGAGAGAATATTGACTGACATGCCACCGTGGAATATCAATTCATCATACATGGGTCTTGTTTATTCAGAGTCCTCTAGCTTCCAGTGAAGCAAAAACTAGTTGCTAAGTTCTAATCAGTCCTATCAGCCAGAGTGTAAATTCCACTTCTGCTCTGCTTGGGCAGTCAGGCAGCACAAAGGGGACACATAGGCCACCACCTGTAGGGAGGATTCTGCATCAGAACATGAGCCACCCCAGGACAAACTTCAAGAGGGAAGAGGTAGCTGCTCTTTAAGTTGTACTGTGAAGAAGAGCCCACCTGAAAGGAGCTGAGCAACTGCTGCTCAGTCTGCTGAGAAGAGCCACCAAGGGTTTGGATGGAAGGATTTAGTGGGATGGAGATTGAAGAGAATGGATGGATTTGGGGGAAAGAAAAGGAAGAAAGAGGTTGGATTTAAAGGGATGAGTGGTCGTATGTATTGGAATAAATGTGTTCTGTACGTTATTTTTGGCTTCGTCGTCTAATGGGCCTCATTTTGGATGGGTGAAAGAGAAGTGGACAAGGTTGGGAAGAGTGTCCTTCAAAGTTGTGTAGGGGGGCCCACCTTTTTTGAACGCCCTTCAAAAAATAGTGAACAGCTCTGCCTACAGGGATGGTATTTGAAGAGCCAGATTCTGTCCTGACTTGCAGCCTCTGTACATCCCTTGACTTCAGTGGAGCTGCATATGGTGTAAGTCAGAGCGGAATTTGGACCGTCGTGAACATGAATTCCTAAAAACAACATTCGAATGTCGTTCTGCTTCTGATTTAAATTGAGTGAGGTTCAGAGTTTGGGCTGTTACTCCACCCTTAACTGAGTAGGTCAGTACCCTTGTAGAGCATGTGGTGCAAAACATTGTCTACTTACTTGACAACCGTTGCAGTGCTTAGGCAGAGAGGACAGGGTGGTCATCTTGACTCTGAATTTCTTTGGCTTTGTTGTCAAAAGAACAGCAGTGTTGGTTTAATGTAGCATTTGCAGTATCTCTTTTAAAAAAAAAAAACAACTCTGTAGTTTGAAAGAGTAGAAGGGCTTCCAAAAGTTGCTTCCAGGCAGTTTGGTTTTAATGCACCACATGATGCACAGAGTGTTTCTGAAGTGCCTGGAAGAGCAAAGAGGTGTGGTGCTCCTCAGTGTATCCTCCAACTGTCCCAGACTGCACATATCTCTGACATAGTGGAAAGTGTCAGCCAGGAGCATGGAAACCTTATTGTTGGATTGATGACATGGTGTGTAATGTCTCTGTAGAGACACTTATATTGGTGCTGTATGATATAGAAGTTCCATTTATATGTTAAAACAGACCTGTGTAGTCACACAGAGGCAGTGTGGTCCAGCGGACATGGCACGGGACTGGGAATTTGGAGATCTGGCTTCTAGTTCTGGCTCTGTCACAGATCTGCTGTGTGATCTTGGGCAACTTGCTTAACTTCACTGTGCCTCTTTTCCCATTCCACCTTTTTGTCCTGCCTTGCTCTTTGGGGCAGGGACCATTCTTAGTGTGTCTTAGGCCTGGTCTAAACCTAAAACTTAGGTTGACCTCGCTACATCCCTCAGGGGTATGATTCACACACCCTGAGTTAAGCCGACCTAAGGCCTGGTGTAGAATTCGTCTGCCAACCTAGCTACCGCCTCTGGGAGGGGTGGATTAACCACCATGATGGAAAAACCCCTTCCATCGCTGTAGCACGTCTACACTATGGTGCTACAGCGACACAGCTGCAGCACTGTAGCTGTACCTCTGTAGTGTAGACATAGCCCTAGGATGTGTATGTACCCACATATGCAACAGTTTTCAATTACTAAGGACTTAGATGTTTAAAATCAAAAAGTGTGCATTTGTATGTTTATATAATATAGATCCCAAAGCCTAGTAAATGTTGTGGATAAATGGTCTACTAGCTTGTTTTTAAAAGATCCCAAACCCTTTTTTAGCTAGAGAAATTAAAAACAAAACAAAACTTGAACACTCATGTATTTTTCTCACTAAAAATATACCGAGATTATTTAGTATTTATAATGATAATAAACACGTTCGCCCAGCCTGAGACCTTGAACTGAAAACTTCGTTTCAGAGAGAATCTTTTAATGGCTGTGTTTTAAGCCTACAAAAACACACAGATACAATTAAACAGAATCCAAACTATACCCCACTCTCCCAGCCTCTGGGGAAGTTCAATTCAGGGGGCAGACTTCACAGCTCAGAACACATTTCAATTATTGACCCAAACCTTTAGCTAAATGTGAATATTCCCCCAAATGCTGGGAACATCTCCCAACAAAATGTTTTCTTTTGTTGCTACTGTTAGGTGTCATGTACATTTAAAAAGTATCTAGACAGTAAATGCAATTGGGTGTGGAATATATCGTTCTAAGTGATTCGTGCTCTGAGATCTAGTCACACCAATAGTGTGCTAGTGACCTGTCAGTTATTAAATGTCGGCAAAGCTACGGAGTTGTAGCACTGAGGGTCAGACTTAACAAAATGTCAGCAAGTCATTCTGATTTAGGCAGAGTTTGTTGAATGACAGTAAATTCAGGAGAATAGCGTGGCAAGCTATTCCGAAGCTGAGGATGCATTTCTGAACTAACTGTTGTGAAAACACTCAAGTACATTAAGGTAAGCACGCCAGCTTGTTTGAAACAATGTGTGTTTCTTGAAATAATCAAAGGGACTGACCCTGCTAGTTTTAAAGTCAGTGCCAAAACTGCTGTTTTCTTCAACAGAAGCAGGATTGGGCCTCAATTTTTTTCAGTGTATTTATTACATCTCTCTCTCTTCCTGCACTAGGAGGAAAACGATCTAGTGAGTTATTCAATTCGATTTCCCCATATATCTCATTCTTTCTTTAAGGCTGCTCAAAACAATCACACTATAGCATCATCTGCTGGAAGAGACAGGCAATTGACCAGAGTACTTGAACACAACCCATGTAAAAACCCGACTCCCTTTCTTAGTTGAATGCTTTTCCTGCAGCAACCTTGTGTGTCTGACTCAAGCTGTGCAGGAAAAACAGGCTCCGTTTTTCTTCTCTTCTGGGACAGCTGCAACTTCAGGAATAAAGAGAATGTTCCTAGTGGCAGTGGAATAGGTAGTGGAAGCTCAGTTTAGACTTAAGCAGGATCATATGCATGCCGCTGTTCTCTCCTGGATGTAGTCGAACCTCCTCAGTTGTGTCCTAGGCCCTACGTTGGCAAAAGGTAATGGAGACCCTCCTTTATCTCAGCTGACAGAGGCCTTTGCTTTTGGCGCAGCAGGATCTGGGTTTTTCTCCTGTTGCAGGCATGAGGTTTTCAATGGTCATGGGGTGCAGCATATGGGCAGCTATGAAGCCTTGACACCCACACAATTGGAATAGAGTATGGAGCAAAGGTATAATGTGCTATCGATTGCCTGCCCTACAAAGTAGGTGGGTTGGATGCATTGCATGCTGGCTGAAGTTTCTGGGTGCCTTTCAAAGTTTAGCTCGAGGCACAGCACATTGCAGTAGCCTAACCCTGAGATGATAAATGGATTACATTGGTTAGGTTAGAGAAATGGTTACCAATGATTGGCTGACTGAAAACTGAGTTTCTTGCTACTTACATCCACGCTCTCTCAGAGAAGACTCTAGTAGGAATCACTCTACACATCACAGCTGGGAATCCCATGACCACCTATGGCCAACAGAGCTTACTCCTGTTCCAAGCCTCAGCCTCCCTTGCCTGGCACCTTCACTCCTTGATTAGCCTCATGATAACAGACCTAATATGTCCAGGAGTTATATTATAACCTTTCCCCATTGCTGCCCTTCCCAACAGCCTCTCCCCAACCCTTTCTACTGCCGCCTCCCCACCTTTCCTAGCCGCTCTCTATTTCTGACTTAGACTCTTCCCCCCCCATACACATTCGATAAACCCTCCGCACATTTTGCACATGCATCTGCCTTTCTCTTTCTCTCTCCCTGATTCTGCCTCTTGTGTGCATATGTATGTGGGCAGGAGGATTGGGATAGGCCTTCCTCCTTGTGCTGGCTACTTTAATGATGCAAAAACTGAAGAGTACCCAGCAAGTGCTTGCTATTAGGAGCACTTTAATTTATGCCTCCTGGCCTGGCAGTGCCTCTGATACAGCTAACTTTTGAGCACCTGAACCAGCCCTGGAGTGCCTGTAGGTGCTTCTGAAATTGTAGTTTGGGTTTCAATCCCTTAAGCTCACTCTCAACATGCACCCTTGAAGTACAAAAACCACTGGCCATTCTGACAACTTGGGTTCAGCCAAGTGCCAGCTCTGAAAAATCCCTGAACACCCAGCTTTATCTGAGCCCCTGACCGGATGCTCAAATACCTGTTTGTCCCTGTCTGTGTATTGAAAGTGTTGGCTTGAGGGTGTCTGTGTCTCAGCATGTCAATCTGTAGAATACTGTCAAAATGCTTAGAGAACTGCAAAGTATGTATAACTATGGTAGATATGTATAAAATGATGCGTTTACAGTGTTGTTAATGTCTTTGCTTAATTCTGCTGCTATATATAGAATTTTAATCACAATCTTTACATCTGTTATTGGTAAGGAAAGAGTTACACAGACAGTTTGGAAACAGGACAGTGCTCTGAATCTCTGGAAATTAATATACATACTTTTTGTGACCTGGCTAAGGAGGAACAAGCAAGATGGAAAAAAAGCAACCTGATTTTTTTTATCCAAATTTACTTCCCTGGATATTAATGTGTCAGTTCTTTTTCATGTGCAGAATCGAAGATAAAAAAAATGAATATCCTCTCTGAATACAAAGATGCCAAAATGTATCTTACTGAGCAGCTAAAAAGAGAAAGGAGGACATGGCCAATGATGATTTAAATGGAGTGAGACCTGATTTGTTGCTTCCTGAATATGACTAGGGATTTTTGGTTCATGTGTTGGCTGCATTTGTATGTGTTCGTATACTTGACGTTCCAGGCAAGCACAGCAAGATTGTTGATTTTATTTCTTAGTATGTCAGTCTCGGTGTTTCTTACTAGGAAGGGTCAAGATTGTGCATATTGCGGGCAAAGCTCCGTCCTCAGCTTCTGGGATGCCCGGAGAGCAAGCAATTTGCAACATTCCTTAGCTTAGCCTGCTCCCTTCTCTGCGCCTAGCCAGCTCCACATGAATCCAAGCCAACTCCCATTGAAGTCAATTGGAACATTCCCACTGACTTCATTGAGAGCTGGACCAGGTCATCAGACACTGTGAGAGGAGGGCAGGGCCATTTCCGTTTTCTCCACTACACCCCCCCCCCACGCACCTTCCTCCCCAGGTATAGTAATTCTGCTCCCCTGAGTGCACACACTGTGCTGACTCTTGCCTTTTCCTCCGAGAGGCAAAAGTTGGCGAAGACTTCTTGTGCTCTTTTGCCCCATGCGCAAGTGACAGCAACGTGCAAGTTGCCCAACGCTGACCTGGCAATGTGCCCCAGTACTGACATGGAGAGACAAGAGGTTCATGTAGATTTCAAGCCTATTCAATCCATGGTTGCTCTGCTGTTTGGGGAGGCCAACTGATACAGTGTGGAGTGTGTTGGGGCTGTTTGTCTGTGATCAATAGAGATGACTCCAAACTTTAAGGAAGATCAGATCTGGACTTGGATCTCAATTTTGTGGCTGGGTCACATTTCCAAATGGAAGTTGGACTGAGTCCACTAGTTCATCTCACAAAGGCCACTGAACAGCATCCTATGTCCTAGAAGAGAGATTCTGTACCCCATTGCCAATCCCACAAACCAGGTCTCTATCCTTCAAGCTGTTTTTCTGTGTACCACTACAGTTTATAATAAGCCAACAATCTCCACTATAGAACCATGTCAAATGGTTTTAGCAGAAACAATCCACTGCATTGCCCTTATCTACTTGGTATCTTTGAAGAACTACAAGTTACTTTTGCAAAATAAAAATTAATCTTCCCAAACGTGTGTTTGGTTTGGAAAAAAATGTAAATCAATATAAATTCTGGCCTGGATTCACCTCTGTTATTCCAAGCTTGTATTGCTATAATTCCATTGCTATTAGCACAGTGGTGAAGCTCTCCCCCCTTCCCCCCCTCCACACACATTCTGTTAAGAAAACATTATTTTTGTGTGGAACTGGTTCTTGTTTACCTTCAACCTGTACAGTATTTTTTTACAGTATATTACTTTTAGAAATGATTGCACCAGTTCTGATAAAATTCAAGCTGCCCCAAGTCAAACTGACCATACCATTATTAGAGGTTCAAAACAGTGTAGGTTACTTTTTCTCCCCAGTTATTTTCATTTGCCCTTTTGGCTCTGGCTGGACCTGGAGATGCAAACGCAAAACGTTCCAAGAGGGGCAATTCTTCGTTTCTTAGTGCTTCAGGTCTACAAACGGTAACCATTTAAGTGCTAACTATTATTTATCATCATTATTAATTTTTGTTGTATTTACAGCATGACTGGAAAACACTTGCCCAAAATACTAGAAGGAATAATCTCTTGAGACAGCCTGTTCTTGCAAGATTTCCATCCCAATATTTACAGACCCAGGAGGTCCAGATAAGCTTTGGATATGCATCAAAGCTTGTGGATGCTTATCCGAACCAAGCACAAGCCCGGATCCTTTTGAAGTTTGTCCATCACTAGTTATCTGTGTCCAATTCCTCCCCTTTCATAACAAGAATTATAGTCCCTGTCTTCAGGAAGTTCTTGTGTTCAGTTACTCCTAATTTTCCACAAAGGGATATACAGAATTATACTAATGTCTATACCAGCCTTTCAAAAAAAGTCATGCCTCAGTTCTCTTCTAATTCTTAAGCCTATTGCTCTTTGTTAAAATTTGAAACACAAACAAAACTCATGGAGCTTAATAGTATCTGAACTAGGCATCTGCATCTCTCCTTTATGCATCGTTTAAGGCCAATAACCTGGAAGGTGTAGAGAATTACAAATCTGGCCTTTCACCGCTGGGAACAAGGTTCAAGTTCATCTTGAAGTCTTGAGTGAAATACGTTTGGTGAGTTCTGCTCAATCCCTGGTGAACAGTAGCTCACGTAATAAAACTATCATATCTAATTCAACCCAACTGGCATTTTTTTCTAGGGACAGGCCTTGCATGTGGACAGATTTATTGAATAACCCCAAGAGAAGATACTCCCTACAGGTCAGGTGAGACAAGGTCATTGGCAGGGCAATAATGATGACGTTTTGGCTGTATATTCCACATTTCAACAACTATAACAGACAGCTATGAACAATTTGGATAAGAATCTTGTATGATTTAATAAAAAAATAAAATTCTTGTTCTGCTTAAAGCTATTATCCTTCCCCTCCCACCCCCACCCCACTTTGCATTATGGTATTTATACAGTAAAGCTACTAGAACCAATTTATTTTCTGTGTTGACAGAAGTTAGTGAATATCTTCTTAGTCCTTTCAAGTTCATCCATTTACAAAATTCAGTGGAGATTGTTTCAATTAGGGTCATCTGGTCATGTATCCCTTGATCCTTTGATCACCAGAGCAGCAATACCGTGTCAGTAATCTCTAGGCCACCATTTGGGTTAATGAATCGGCTTGACTTTAATTCTAGCCCAGATGTAATCTTTTATAGCTTAATGATTTGTTCTAACATGAGCACCAATTGAATGTAAACAATTTCTTGATTTAGAGTGGAAATAAGGTTTTTTTTATGCCTTGTTTCTATTTCTAATTAATCGTGGAGCAATTAAATCAAACCTTGATCTGTTGCAATCAAGATTAAATCATAGTGTAGGTTAGGCTGCTAATATCGTCTTTGAGATCATTATTATCAAGGCTAACAGTAATCAGCAAAGGAGAAAGAAACGGATGTAACTGAGGTCACAGATCTGAAGAATTGTTCAGCTCAATTTCAGTACAGACTTCGCCTCATCTTTGACAGCTGGTCTGATGTAATGCATAATAACACTTATTTAGTAACTCCTATTCAAGGATCTCAAAGCACTTTTCAAACGTCAATTTATTCTCGCAGCAGAGATGTGCAGTAGGTAAATATTATCTCCCATGAACAGAAGGAAAAACTAAGGCCCAGTGTGCTTAAGCAACTTCAGCAAGGTCACACAGTAGGGCCTCAATCTCGATATCATGCACAAAACACTAGTAAGAGGGCTTTGCGATGGAATCTATGTATGCTGTTTGATAGGGGTGGAGGGCATCCTTGCCCACACGCAAGCATACCGCCGGACGGAAGAAGTTATGTGGCCTGCTGCAGCCCCCCAAATGATGATGTAGCTCAGTGTGTCCATGCTGTTCTCTGACTCGCTGGCTATGCCGTGGAGTTCAGACGCTCTGCCTCCATGAAGAGCTTTAGAAACTTGTCATGTAGCTTTTATCTGCAATTGCTGTGGGGGAATGGAGGGAGGGCTTTGTAGTATCCCCGGTGGTAGAGTGAGAACAGGACTCATTTGTAATAAGTCAACAAGGTGCTTTACTGAGGCTGCAGGTCTGTCTACGGTGCAATGTAAGCCTAGGGTTAGTGGAACTCCAGTCAGTGGGCCCTGGGTTTGAGAACCTAAGACTTGAGCATCTACACTGATTGTCAACTCTAAGTAAAGAATTATCTAACGTGGGTCTCCAGCAACCACACTGCAGTACGCAGACCTGAGTACAACCAACTAAATCGCAGACTTCCTAGTGCCCCCTTGAAATGTGGCCGCTCTAGCTCTGTTTGTGGTGCGGTGTGGGAAAACTTGATTATCCACCAAATTTGACCTTGACTATCTTGATTATCCACAAAAGAGGACAAAGAAAGTTGGCCTGTAGTGTTGTGATTGACTTTTGGCAGTCTCCGAGAGCATGAGTCCAGTGGGGCTGCATCTACAGTGCAAACCAATAGGGTTTGAACCCTGGGTCCTGGCTAGACTAAGGCTCAGACTCCCCCATCCCCTGGTTAACACAATTAGTGTGTAGACGGAAGGGGGGTTTTAAACCTGAGTTCAAACCTGGGATTTACACTGCAGTGTAGACATACCCAGAAGGACCTAAATCTCTCTAGTTGTAACTAAGCACAGCCTGGCCTATCCAGTATCACCGCATAGGCCAGGGGTGGGCAAAATATGGCCCGCAGGCCAGATTCGGCCTGTATAACATTTCTGTCCAGCCCACCATGACTAACATTTCTGTCCAGCCTCCTCTGCCACCTCGCAATCTCCAAGTCTGGGCTGCTAAAAGTCCTGCAGCGCAGCGGGGTGCTCAGGCAGGCTGCCCGCCTGCCGTGGCCCCATGCCGCTCCTGGAAGCAGCTGGCTGCTGCAGGCATCTCTCTGTGTGCCCCTGGCACATCTCTGTGAGCCCCTGTGGTAAGCGCCTCCTGGCCAGAGCCTGCACCTTGCATCCCCTCCTGCACCCCAACCTCCTGCCCCAGGTCAGAATCCCCTCCTGCACCCAAACTCCCTCCCAGACCCTGCCCCCCAATCCCTTGCCCTAGCCTGGAGTCCCCTCCTGTACCAAACTCCCTCCCAGACCCCGCACCTCCTCCGTTAATATAGTAGAAATGTGCGGCCAGTGATGACTTACCAAAATTCATGGAGTGGCCCCCCAGCAAAAATTATCGCCCACCCCGGACATAGGCTCTCCCTAAATCCTAGTCTGGATTAAACAGTGAATAAAAAGGGACTGTGGATTACACTTCAAGCTTAGTCAATGGAAAAGCCGGGAATTAGAATCCAGGAGTCCAGATTCCCACTCCTCTTCTCTAATCATATCTCCGAATCATGGCATTACTATTCTAGAACAGCTCTGACAAAAGCTGTTTTGCATGGATCTCTGCAATTATTTATACGATCACATTCTCCTGAAGATTAATTCAAGCTAAAATGGAATCTTTTGCCCAAATGGGTCATCCGTATGACACAGAGAAATAACACAATGATCTGAGTTTGACTATGAGCATAGAAAATATATGAAAGCAGCACATTGTAGTTTGTACTTCAGTTCATATTAGCTTGAAAAAAATTACAGCAGTGCCATTTTCAATTCAGTGTTCTGCTGGAAAGGTTGCAAATTGATTAGAATTATGCCTTTTTTGTGCCAAGTGATAATTTACTGCAATTAATTATCAAAAGATCTACTGCTGTCAATTATGGTACTTGCCCTTTGGGGGAGGGGAAGCTATTTATGACGAGCTAAATTCTGTAACAAAGTTCTATTTTACTTTATGTTGTTTTCAATTAAACTATCATTTGCTTTCCTTCTGCCAAACATAATAAAGACCTGTTAGGAAGTAATCATGCTACTGTGACCCTTTTTTTTTTATTATTTTATTTTAATCTAAACATTATCTAGACCTCCATTGAGTCAACACTCCTATTGTTACACCTGCAAATTGTACATGGAGAGGAGCATACTTCAGAATTAATGAGCACAGCTGCCGTCTCTCTTACATTCAACACTTGTAAAATAGACCTCTTTAAAGTGCCATTATCACAATATTGATAGAGTTATTTATAGTACTGCAAACGTTCCCAGTCATAACAGAGTCCTTGTTATCCCCTGTAGCAGTTCATATTGTTGCCATCTCCTGGCCTCATTCCAGAGCCTGTGATAAGGCACCAGGTGGACAATCCTTCACAGATGAACTATAAAAGACATTAGGAAAACTTTTATATAAGCAAGTTTTATAGCGGGGAATAGGTCAAGCTGTCGAGCCCAAGCCTGTAGCAGACTTGTCATGTGCTTCCCGTGCACCGTTTCTCTCATTTTCAGAGTGGAATGTGAAATGAAATGAGAAGCAAGCTGGAAATGATCTGGCCGGCATTTTTGCAGTTACTAAGATTGTTTTACCATAACTCAGCAAAACAGATGTAAGTTCAAACTCATGGTGTCAGTCGTTGAAAACAAACAATCACAGGTGCCAACTTTTGTTGCTAAGGGAATAAAAGAAGCTTGGGCGTCGTGTTCTGTATGTGCAGAGCTCGAGGTTGTACAAGCTGGTGGTTCTGTTGTCACTAAACAGTTACTTGGGTTTTCAGAAATATGCAGGGGGAGAGGGAAATAATCCTGCTAGGCAGGTCAGCCTTCTGACCCATAGGAAATTTCATCCAATCTGATTCAGATACTGTCGCTCAGTCTTCACATTTTGGATTCAATCCTGTTCCCATCAAAGTCAATGCAAGTTTTCCCCTTGGCTCCAGTAGGTTCTACGTCTAATTCTTTATTTGTGTTTGTCTTACTCTGTGCTTAAATTTTGCAACATGATTCTCTTTCACATTTGGGGCGCTTATACGTCCCAAGATCTCTGCCCAGAACTCCCAGTGCTGTGCTAATGATGGTGGTTCCCAGAACTGCCCTGCAACGCATGGTAAGTAACTAATTCAGTGCCTTTGCCTAATTCAGTGAAATTGCTACAGCTGTATCAAGATCACACAGTTTTGTGAGCAGTCTAGCTTCACTTTGAGTTTCAGGTTCAATTTAACCCCAAAAATTCAAACTTCAGATAAAACTCAGAGTTCTGTCATGAAGCCAGTGAGTTTTGATGTTCTACTGTGAGATTAAAGAGTTTAATTATTTTTGTAACAAGCTCCTAATGACAACCTTCCTGGTTTCAAGCTGGCCTTTCAGCAAAATCTATTTCCAGATCTGAGCACCTTACAAAATTTAAAAGACCTAAGGCCCCAATCCTGCAACTGCATCTGTGTGGACAAACTCCCACACCAGAGATGACCCACACCTGCCGATACTGGGGGGACAGAGTGAAGGCAGCCGCTTCAGCATGCATTACTGAGCATGCTCAGCCTATGTGAGCATGCTCAGTACAAGCCAAGCAGCAACTTGGGGGAGAGGGGGATGTAGGGTTACCATACGTCCGGTTTTTCCCAGACACGTCCGGCTTTTCAGCAATCAAACCCCCATCCGGGGGGAATTGCCAAAAAGCCGAACATGTCCGGGAAAAATACCGGCCGGGCACTTCCTCTCCCGCGGCTGCTCTGCTCCTCCCCGGACTCAGACTTCAGCTCTGTTTAAGAACCAAGCTGCCCGAGCCAGCGCTACCGGCTTCGGGCAGCCCCCGTGCCTCCGGACCCCAGCCGCCGGAGCAGAGCAGCTGGAGCCGGGGAGGAGAAGTGCCTGGCTGGGGGCGCAGGGTCTGGAGGCATAGGGGCTGCCCGAAGCCCGAGTGCTACCGGCTTCACGGTTTGCCGGGCAGCCTCCAGACCCTGCGCCCCCGGCTGGGCGCTTTCCCTCCCGGGCTGCAGCTGCACTGGGGAAGCGCCGGACGGGGGCACAGGGTGTGGAGGCTGCCTGGCAAACCGTAAAGCCGGTAGCGCTTGGGCAGTCCTTTTCGCGTGGCTGGGAGGGAGGAGGGGGAGTTAGGGTGGGGACTTTGGGGAAGAAGCGGGGAAAGGGCGGAGTTGGGGCGGGGTTGGGAAAGGGGCGGGTCCAGTTGGGAAAGGGGCGGGGCTAGGGCCTGTGGAGTGTCCTCTTTTTTTATTTTTTAAATATGGTAACCCTAGGGGGATGTGACCCAACATGCCCCCACACATGTCACCACTGCCCCAAACCAGCAAGGAGCCTGACTTCAGTGATCTGTGTGGGTGGCTCTCACTGCAGGATTAGGGTCTATATGAGAGGTACTTTAGATTGTAAGCTCCGTGGAGCAGGGGCCTGTCGTCGTGTTCTGTGTTTGTACAGCACCTAATACAATGGGGTCCTGGTCCGTGAGTAGGGCTCCTAGGCACTACTGCAAGACAAATAATAATATCAATCAGGTCCACACAGAGAGTTGAGTCTAGTTCATTAAGGCGGGTTTGTGCCACTCTGGCAGTACAAAGTAGTTTTAAAGTCCTCTTATCTGGCTTTAGAGAGAGCTGTCTGGGTAGTGGAATCCTCTGGTGGTATAGGTCCACAGTAGTAGCTTCTACATCACCAACACCCTGACTCAGGGCACATGACCTAGAGTCCCGTGGCCCCACATGTGACTTATGTGTCTAGTCAAAACAGACCAAGCTCTGTTCACAGAAATTATTTGTTGAATAATTTTGGATAAGGAGTAAGGACAATATTGTCAGTTACCCTTCTATACAGCAGCCGAGGCCAAGAGGGCAGAAGGTGCCCCATGAATTCTCCGATATGGGCAGACTGCAGGTCACAACATAGGGGTGGAAGAGAGTCACTTCCGTGGACACAGACTCTCCCTCCTGCACAGGTGGGCAGGCAAGGGTGGGAACAAGCAATCCTGGTCTACCTCCAGCTCACTAGTCCGTGTAGATGAGCCAGAAGAGAGGGGGACATATTCTGCTACTGGTGCACTGGCCCTTGAAGTAAGATGAAAGCAAGGAACAAACTGTGACTCTTAGAGTCATAGGTCCCTCCCTCGTCGTCTCAAGGCAAGTTATGCCACCACAATCTAGCCCTAAATTTGGGAACAGCTTCCTAGTGTTTTCAACGAAGAAGTCAAGGATTTGCATACCCCGTTATTTTTAAGGTTGGTCCCTCAAAGCTTGAAGAATCTGCAATGTTACATGTTTTCTCTGGAGGACTTCTGTCCACCAAAGCATTTCTATGTATCATCACTGGAGGACCTCAAAGTCTTTGTAACGTATTTATTCTCTCAACACCCTTGTGAGGTAGGGAAGTGCTATTATCCCCATTTTACAGAAGGGAATTGAGGCACAGAGAGGCTAAATGATTTAGCCAAGGTCACACAGGAAGATAGTAGTGGAGCAGGAACTTAAACCCACATCTCCCAAATTCTAAGATAGTGCTCAAACCATTGGATCATCCTTCCTCTACATTATGTGACACCTTTCACAGACAGTAAATTACTTCCATTTAGTGTGTGTGTGTATATGTGTGTGTGTGTGTGTGTGTGTATGTATGTATGTATGTATGTATGTATAGAGAGAGAGAGAGAGAGAGAGAGAGAGATGCCTCCACACCAGTGCAACAGTCTTTTCAGTTCCCCAGCACTCACTGTTTTTTGCAAGTGGAAAAAACCTAGATTTGGGGGGAGGGTTGTGGTGGGGAAGAAGGAGAAGTTAGTTGCTTTTTGTTTCTCCAAACTTGTTTTAAAAATGAGACACGATTTTGGTGCATGCATAATGAAACTCATCCAGTTAAAATCAGAAAAGGGTTTCTCATAATTCAGTTGGAGTTATTTTTAAAATTTGGATGTTGGTCAAGGACAGCTTTATTGATTGAATTTAATTGCATATATTTTCCTGTCCTTTTATTGAAGCCTATTTTTCAAGCCACTTGAGAGGCTGCTAACATTTCAGAAAGGGGATATGCCAAAGCATTGCTTTAATTCATTATCTTTTGGACATACAGTAGTTGCTACTTAGCCTGAATTAAATCAGTTGGAGAATGTGATAGTGTAATTACTTACAGGTATCCAAAACTCCTTTTAAGTGAATTCACTAGAAAATTTGTCTTGCATTTACATTAGATGCAAATGTCTGTTATTTCAATTATACTATTTCATCAACCAGGGACAGATTTTTCTTGTTTCTACATGATATTTTAAGGGATAAAATTCCAGTTAGGTCATTTATTTTCTAAAACAACATAACATAGAAACGTTCCACAAATTACTCCGCTAATTCTTTCAAAATGTGTAAACATGACGATCCTCAAAGTAACAAAGGAAATAAGTCTGTGATTTTGTTTCCTTTTTTTCCCTCCCAAATCATGTTATCTTTGTGGAAATTTTGTAGACAAAACTTGAACATTAGCTAGATTACTTCACTGAGTTTCAATGACGTAAAGTCTGTGCTCTTCCAAAAGTTATGTCATCCTGCTTCACGTCGTAGGTAAGATCTAGATGTTCTCAGATTAGAATGATCTATGCAGTGAGAAGAACAGGAGTACTTGCGGCACCTTAGAGACTAACCAATTTATTAGAGCATAAGCTTTCGTAATAGTCAGAATGTAAGCCGCAGTGCACCAGCGCAGTCCCTGAATACACACATCGCTAACACTGAGCTACTTCTGTGGAACTTTCCAATTTGCAGGCGTAATTATATCTCATTGAAGCAGCTGAGCAATGAACGTATAGTTTTAGAAGGTGAAACCATTGTAACCATTGCTGAAACTGCTGTAACCACATCCTTGCCCTGCCCATTGTCTGTCTACAGTTTATTGCTCCCGTTTGGATTGTCCTGCCTTAAAATATATGTCAGTCTAGCAAAGCACCAAAGTACATGCACAGCTTTAATTATATGAGCAATCCTACGGACTTCCATCGAAACACGTAAGCTCTTTGGGGCAGATATCTTGTCTTTCCACTTGTCCAGTAAACTAACTAGCCTACTTTTGGTGGCTTTAAAAGAAGTAAATACACAAAAATAATAATAGTTCTATTTTATTAATTAATAATAGGCTCAAACTGCAAAATTTGGTTCTGAATTTGAAAGTGTTCAAATGCAGGTTTGTGCTGGGGCCCATCTCTGTTTCCCAGGGAGGTGAGCAAACTCAGGTTAGTTTAGTATTTGGAAATTCCAAATCAGGAATGGTTTAGACATCCCATTTTATAAGAAATCTCAGTGTTTGCTTTTGTGGCGAGAAGGGATGTTCAGATAAATGATTCCTCTTTTATCCTATCACTAGCTTTAGATCTGAGAGTTAGTAAATATAGACTTGAGTTGAAATACTTGATGCTTGCATTACTCCCAGAATTTACCTGATTCTAGTGTCGGACGGACCCAATTCACAAATGTTTTACTTGGGAATTCAGTACCCATCCCTAGTGAAGTGCTTATGAAACTCCTGTTGCAATGAACTGAACCACAGATGGATGTGCGATTTTGAGGGCCACTGAACACTGACAATTTTCCCAACTGAATCAAAATTACAGAAACACCTGCATGGTTGCATCTGCAGACTCAGCTAAATTTATGCTTGCATACAGCCACATGACATCCAACCTGAAATTGTTCTGCATTTTAATCAAATGTGTTGTAATGTCAGTATAAAACTTTGTATAAAAGCAGCTTAATCTGTGGAAAGTTCCACTGAAGCATTTTTATTTGGCACCAGTGTGAGGCTCCATGAATTAAAATCAAAACACAGTGTAGACAAGCACCAAGGGCACTGATGTTTTAATTAATGAAAATGTTTTACCAGTGCTTTCTAAGGTTAAATAATGCTAATAGTGTCATATGATGCTATCTATCTATCTATCTATCTGCGCTTCTGTAAGGCAGTCTGATCCCGCCAGCTGCTCCATGTATGTAGACCACTGTCCCCATTGAAAGTCCCCTTGACTTGGTTAGGGTTCTGCCTGGGTACAAGGTTCTGCCCAGACAAGCAGCTTACAGGATCAGGGCGTAAGTGACTGAAAAACTAATAGACATGGTCTTTTATCTTGAAATTCCATGAGTCAACTTAAGTGTTCACCCTGTTGATGTAATCAACATCAGGTTTGGTATCTTGGAGTTCGATGGAAAGTGCAGATGTAAGGGTAGTGGATTAGAGTCTGGAAGGGTGGGTTCTGCAAAATAGAGTGTTGCCTGCTGATCTCTTGATTTACTTTTGCATATGGTCCCAATACACCCAAAACTATAGATCAATGAATTTCTCCCCTGATGGTACATTTAAAAAATACTCTGGGAATTGTTCAATGAGTACAAAATCTGTAAATTCACCGGTTCTCAAACTCGGGGTCGAGACCTTTTAATGGGGTCACTTAGACTGGCTTAGACTTGCTGGGGCCCAGGGCCAAAGCTGAAGCCTGAGCCCCACCTGGTGGGGGGAGGGGTCAGGTTACAGGCCCCCTGCCTGTGGCTGAAGCCGTTAGGCTTAGAGGTTGGCCTGCCCACCCGGGGCAGTAGGGCTCAGACTTTGGCCCTCCCACCCGGAATGGCGGGGCTTGGGTGAGCTCAGGTTTCAGTCCCCACTCCTGGGGTCGTGTACTAATTTTCGTTATCAGAAGTGGGTCCCAGTGCGATGAAGTTTGAGAACCCTTGTGTTCGTTGAAGACATAAAAGAAATTATGTGAGGTCCTTGTTTGGCAAGTTCTTTCAGATGTGGATGCCTGTTCGCTAAGAACTGAACTGAGGTCAGCGACTCATTGTACATGGTTATCAGATAGTGAAGTGTTGTGTTGTGATCTAATGTTTCTCTGTCCCCCAACAGCAGTAGAATGGAAATACAGATTAAATGAGATAATTTAGAACGTTATTTTACTGAATAGATTCTGGATTTCAACATCCATGAAGGATGTTTGCTCTTCACTACATTATTGACTTGTATACACAAATATCTATTAGACAACCGTCCACATACATTAAGCTTATGCAGAAAATAAAGACTTGTGTTATGGATCTATCTACTTATATGACCGTAAACTCCTAGCACTTCCCAAGTATTTATCCACACAACACTCTGCTGAGGTAGGGAAACATTATGATCTCCATTTCACAGATGGGGAGCTGAGGCACAGAGAAATTAAAACTGAGATTTTCAACCTTATCTAGGCTTTAAATTTACTTTCATTGGAACTGGGCATCAAAATCCCTTTGAAAATCTCTGCTTAAATGACTTGTCCAAAGTAGCCCAGGAACTCTGTGACAGAGCCAGAAGCTAGGGTGACCAGACAGCAAGTGTGAAATCAGGACAGGGGGTGGGGGTTAATAGGAGCCTATATAAGAAAAAGACCCAAAAATCGGGACGGTCCCTATAAAATCAGGACATCTGGTCACCCTACCAGAAGGAGACCCCAGGGCTCCTGAGTCCAAATCCAGTGCCATAACCACAAGACCATCCTTCCTCCTGTGAAGAGGCTCCAGTGCATAATGTTGCATGGCAGACTGAGGAGACTACACATCATTAAACCACCCCTTACTGAGAAACGATTCCTGAATCTGCTTGTATTTATGCTGCATTTACCTCACTACTCAAAACTACCCTTTGCAACCCAAGTATGAAGGAATAAAAAGGAAGGTGTGGGGGGGAAACTATGTTAGGTGGCCACATTAAATTCAGTGATTTCTAATAACGTTTGTCACAAATGCTCTAGATCCACATCAAAAACATCTACTCAAGTGCACAGCAAGGGGTCTATTCTCATGTCCATGCTCAGGTGTTAACTCCCACTGATGTTAATGGTGGCTACTTGCACGCAAGGAGAGATGAATAGTCCCTATGGGAATTGCATAGAATAGAGTGTGACCATACAAAGGCTGCTTCAATTGTCAAGACAAAATAATCCAGTGGGGAAAGGAATCTTAACGAAGGTTGTGGATAAACCTTGGCCTTTGAACACCACGGTCAATCCAGTGTGAAGGGAAAATGACACTTCAGAATCGGTTCCTCGCTCCCAGTTGGAATTCTACCCTTTCCATAAGCAATTAGGGGGAAATAACATTATTTAAAATATGAATATTGGCTAAAGTTTTGAGAAGTGACTCATGATTTTGGGTGCCCAATGTGAAGCAATTTAAAGGAGGCTCAGTACCCACCCTCTGCACTCAGGCACCATTCTCATGCTGAGCACCCCAAATGTGAGACCTCCCACATCACTAGTCACATCTGAAAATCTTAGCTAGTGTCAATACCTAAACAGGAGCCATGTTCTAGGAGCCTATTTGGCCTGCTTGGGACAGGAGAGGAAAAATTATGGCAGTTGGAAGGGTCCAAGATAATCATTGTGTTTAGTTTCTTCTTGTTGTTGAGAAGAATTATTCTGTATTTTAAACAGATGTAGGGTACACCGCAAAAAGAGCTTGGTGACACACCCAGACATGACCTAATGTGACAGACCCAGGTGCAGACATGACTGAAGATGGGGTTTGATAGGTATTTCTCCACAGGTACAGGGATGCTGGACTATACATGAAATAAGTGCATCTGCCTGTCAGAGGTGGTGATGCTCTTGAAGTTACCCAGTTGTCAGCAGCAGCCGTATAATCTCCACAAACTTGCTAAAAAACAGGAAGCTTTCCCATGACCTGAGGAACTTCCAGCTTCTTCAGACTTGGCCCATCTACTTGGCAACAACAATCGCTAGGAACACATTATCCTGATAGGCTGCTCTTTATGGTGGCCCCCAGTGAACACAGGGTCCAGTTCAACATCTCTGTCTGGTTATCGAAGCACTACATGTAATTAGACTTAGCTACCTGAGAGAGACACTCTGTCTCTGTGACCCAGGATCTTCCACCAGTTACATTCCACAGCAATGAAACAGTTAACCAATGGGGTAGGCTCATGACCATGAATGAGACGCACCAAGACTGTGGAACTCACTGCCGGATAGAATAAGAATAACCACCTGCCTCACCGCGTTGAAATCTAAATGCCAAACCCACCCCCTTGCTCAAACTTTCCGAGAGCAATACCCTCACTCACAGATTTTTGTATTCATTTATGTTAAGACCCCCCACTCCTAAACCAGCCTCCTAATGGCAGAGAAGGAAGAGAGAGATGTTGTCGTTGTTGGGAGATTATTTAGTATGGTGATGAGTGCTAATACTAAGAATGTGGGTGGGTGAATGGATAGTTCATTCACATCCATTACGTGTAACCAGTGGTTAGATCAAGCGGCCTATTTGGAACCAGGAACCCTTGGTTTCTATTCCTTGTTCTACCACCCCATCAGGGAATTCAGCCACCTGAATCAGCAGAACTTGGAAATTCATGTATATCCTATGCCTCAACATTGGCTTCTAGCTCCCCTTGGTCCTCTCCAGACCCTTAGCACCAATTTCTTCTGGAACAACCCAAGGCAAAAGAATTCATGTGAATAATAGTGAGAATTCTTATTTTGTGAGTTATGCTTTGTACAGTATGGTATTTTAGACTAGTAACCAAGGATTTAATTATTTGGTAGCATAGGCATATAGGCTAAACCAAAGTCTTTAGGAGCTGCTGTGTCCCTGTTGGCTAGACGTGCATGTGAAGAAATGAATGATTATATATTGTTGCAACTAATGTTATAGCCTGCATCAACATATAATTAAGTGAGAGGTACAGTTTGAGAGCTGCTGTTTTGATGTGTAAGTGTCTTGGAATCTCAGAGAACAAAGGTAACTTGGGAAAAGAAAGCAATGCCAAAATCCAGGACTTCAGCTGGTATAAATCAATGGAGCTACACTGATTTACACCAGCTGAGGATCTAGCCTTTGGTGTCACTTCTGTTGCCCAAGTTACATAGTACTACAGGACAATCCCCACCCCCAATAGACAACAGAATTTGGAGGTCAAATCTCTTCCCAGAATCTGTCTGATATGTCTGTTTATTTCTGATGTTCTCTGATGCAAGGACACTTCAGAACACTGCAGCCTTGGGAAGAGTATTTCTATACCTCTAAAATCTTGTGTCTGACTCTTCAACCCGAAAACCTCTCCAGGGAGAAGAGGGGAGAAGATGACAAAACTTTGATTCCTCCATTGAGAAAGTCCATACAGCCGAAGCCAGGTAGGAGAATTTAGACCTTTGTTCTCATTTGGTGGATATTTATAAGGATTAGTATTATTAGATGGTTACTGAACACTTCTTGGAAAACAGAAGTGGGATACAGTCTTCCGATTTAAAAGAAAATTCATATAAAAGTACAAAATGCATTGATCTTTGGGTAATGTTTCCTCATTCTAGTTTGTCAAAACCTATCAGTGAAAAAGTGATGTCCTACACCTTTAGTGTGTCACTGATATTATGGTAAGTAGCCAGAATTCTTAAGCAAAAGAGAATGTTGCAAACAGAAGAGGGTAGGTCTTATAGTATATTCTTGTTTTCTCTTCTAGATTTCCACTTCCAGAAGGTCACCTGCCTACGTCAGTCCACTTTCTTTTCAAAGAAAAGGAGAAGACACTAATTCTCTCCTCTAGTTCAAATAACTCATCATATCACTTCACCTTGGGGTTATCATTTTTTAAAAATTCAAAAAGAACTTTCCCAAATTAGGCCATGATCCAACAAGTCTCTTTAGCACATGCTTAATTTGAAGCAGGTCAGTCGTCCCACTGGCTTTAGTGAGACTGGCTACTCACCTGCTTAACATTAAGCAGGTACTTAGTTGCTTTGCTGCCTCGAGGTCCTTGTTGGGTTGGCCCATCTTTATTTAATATAAATTCCCAGTATGTATAACTCGTATTTAGTATAATGCAACTGCGTGGAATAATATTGCCAGAGATGCTCTGCGCTTACTTCTACCAGATCAACGAAATGCCTGCATCTCATATGTGTTTGCGTCTATATTACAAATCTAAATAAAATGTTTGTTGCTGTGGAAGGAAACTTTTCATTTGCTGTTTCCCCTCGCTAATTTCTTCTACAAGAACTCTCCATTTTCCTGCATGACAACCGCAAAATACTTTACATCGTATATAATGTACCGTAAATAACAGTCCTGTCGCACCGAGAACCAGCCTGGAGACTTATTAGCCTCACAATCTGAGGAGAAGGGGCTAATCCAACTTTGCTCCCTCCCAGACTGTGTTGAACTCAGTACAGATAGAGGCCAGAATCTGAGCCATAAACTCCAGGTTATGCTGGATAAGATACTGTCTCAGAAAATAATCACAAGTCTGATTCACAAGGAAATGTCAAGTTTTCACCAATGCACAGCTGTTGAAATTGATTAGCTCTGATAGAATGCGAGATGTATTTGTTATTTGTACAGTTTGATTCACTTTTCTGACCTGTGGTTCTCAAACACTTGTTTAATAAAGACAGAACTCTGTTAGTGTTGTATCTACTTGTAAACTTTAAAAAACAACACAACCACGTACCTGGGAGATAAATTTCATGAGTTAATAAATTTACAGATTTTAAGGCAAGATGGGATCATGCTGAACCTCTAATCTAACCTCCTGCAGAACACAGACCATAAAATAAGTAATCTTGAAAATCAAATCTATGCTTGTTGTCAGATATTTTGAGTTTAGCCCTCAGCCCTCCCACTTCAGGCTATGAGTTCATCAGATTTAATAAGCAGGGATGCTTGGTCAGAACTTGGATGGAAGATCCCCAAAGAACACTGCGGCCCCTTATGAAGTGATGCTAGATATATAGTAGATGACAGTCTTCATCTGGGATTATATTGAATTTTTATGGCAGACATCATCAGGTGGTAGTGTTACACATACCAAGTTCTTTTTCTTAGCATCTGAGCAAGTTTTTAGTCTTGGGAAGACAATCTATATATTGTGCTTATGCAAGGTTCTGGTTAATGGGAGCTGTGGGAGCAGCAGGAAAGTTTGCTCTCTACTTGATCTCTGATTAGAGTTAATTCTGGAGGCATAGTTGCTCCCTGGGAACTGAGCGTTGGGGTTGGGCTGAGATTCCCAAACCCTGGGATTGCCTTGCATGCTGTTTGTGACCACCCTCTGTTCTAGGCCTGGTGAATCTGTATAAATAAAACAAGAGACAGGGAGAATGTACCCAGACTGTGTGACACTGATTTCTCCTCCACTGGGAAGCAGGCATCCAAAGCTGAGGACATCCACTGCTCCTTGCCAGAGAAACAACAGCCCAATACGGAGGTGGCAGATACTCTGTCTGTGGGGTGGGTCTGGCTCATTGGATGGCTTTATGTGGCCTGCATGACAAGTTTCTCAGCTTTCATTTTTGTGCAGAATGACCGGTTTCGTTTTTTGGTTTTTTTAAGTACATTTCTAGCAGCACCCCCTGCTTCCTCCTGAGTGCCTGGAGCCACCATGCAGGTAGCTCATGTTGGGCTGCCAGAGTGGTGCTTACTCCTTCCTATTCCTCTGCATGGATGTAGATTCCAAATCACCATCTAGTCCCACATGTTCATGTGACTCACATGTGAATGTGTGTTTCATGCCAGAAGGGACCTTTCAATCATCTAGTCTGGCATATCACATTTCACCCAGTATAATTTGTGTTTGGCTAAAACATATATTCCAGAAAGTTATCTGAACATAAGAGTTGGAGAATCCACCACTGCCATTGGGTAGTTTATTCCAGTGGTTAACCACCTTCAGTGTTTAAAAACATTGTGCCTAATTTCTATTTTAGTTAGTCCAACTTCAGCTTCCAGCCATTGGGTTTTTATTATGTTTTGTTTCTCTGCTAGATTAAAGAGCTCTTTAGTATCTGCTATTTTCTCCCAGGTTAGGTATTTATACACTGTAATCAAATCAACTCTCAGGCCTGGTCTACACTGGGGGCGGAGGGGGATCGATTTAAGTTATGCATCTTCAGCTACATTAATAACATAGCTGTAGTCGATATACTTAGTTCTACTCACCGCGGTGTCTTCACTGCAGTGAATCGGCAGCTGACACTTCCCCATCCACTCCTCCTGTGCCTCTCGCTCCGGTGGAGTACCGGAGTCGACGGGAGAGCGCTCAGCAGTTGATTTATCGTGTCTAGACTAGACATGATAAATTGACCCCCACTGGATCGATCACTGCCTGTCGATCCTGCGGGTAATGTAGACAAGCCCTCAGTCTTCTTTTTATAAGCTAACCAGATCAAACTCTTTAAGCCTCTCACTGTAAGGCATTTTCTCCAGCCCTCAAATCACCTTGGTGGCTCTTTTCTCCAATTTTTCAACATCATTTTTTAAAATGTAGACACTGGAACGTGACACAATGTTCCATTATCAGTCTCACCAACACTGCCCCCCTAATCCTGTTCATTATTGAATCACATTAGTCCTTTTTGCCACAGCATCGTGCTGGGAGCTCATGTTCAGTTGCTTGTTCACTGTGACCCCCTAAATATTTTTTAGCGTCACTGCTTTTCAGAATACCGTTCCCCAGGGTCTGGCCTGCACTGCTTGTTACCTTTGCATTTGGCAGTATTAAGATCAGGGCCGGCTCTAGCTTTTCTGCCGCCCCAGGCAAAAAAAAAAAAAAAAGGCGGCCGGACTGCCAAAAAAAAACAAAAAACCGGCAGCCGCAGGGATCGCGTGGAGGGTGGTCAAGGCGGCTTGCAGGGGGGTGAAGGGCGGCACCCGCCCACTCCCTCCGCCCGTGGGCAGCCAGGTGCTGCAGCCCTCTCACGCCGGGAGAGAGGGGCTCCCTCCTCCGCCCTTGGGATGCCTTTCCCGGCCGGGCAGGCTCTGTTGGAGCCAACACACGCAGCGCTGGCTGGGGTCTGCGACCTCCACATGGGGCCGGCATTGCAGCGGGGCTCGGCACAGTGCAAACGGCGCCGGGATCAGTGGGGCCCACCCCTCCACTGCCCGTCAGGCCACCTCGGAACCCTCCCTCTCTGCCACCGCTGCCCGCCGGGCCGCTGCAGAACCCTGCCTCCACTGCCCGCCGGGCTGCCGCAGAACCCTGCCTCCACTGCCCGCCGGGCTGCTGCAGAACCCTGCCTCTTTCTGGTGCCCAGGGCCTGCAGGAAGTGCTGGCTCAGACGCTCCTTTAAAGGCGGCTTGGCCGGGCCGGGCTCAGAGCAGCGCAGGAGGCGGAGGCTGGTGCAGGCAGCAGGGAGTGGCGTGTCCTGGGGAGCCCGGTGGCAGGATGAGCTTCGGGGATCGCTAGTTCCTGCCACCCCCCCCCAAGGCCAGGGTCTGTGCTCCTGCAGGGCTGGGCTGGCTGCCCCAAGACTGGCCGGAATGCTGCCCCTTACAATGTGCCGCCCCGGGCACGTGCTTTCTCGTCTGGTGCTTGGAGCCAGCCCTGATTAAGATGCATTTTGTTTGAATGGACCCAGCTTATCAAGAGATCTAGATCATTTAATGATGGGGCCAGGGCAGTCATATCATTTACCGTTCCATCAATGTTTGTGTCAGCTACAAATTTGATCAGCATGATTTTATATTTACCTCCAGACAATTGATAAAAATGTTGAATAGCATTGATCCTAGTACCGATCCATGTAGAGTCCCACTAGAAACACCCCCTTTTGAAAAAAGCGCCCATTGATAACTATTCTTTGAGATCTGTCAGTTAGCCAGTTATGAATCTACTTAACGTGTGCACTATTGGTATTGTATAGTGCTCGTTTTTCTAAATCAGAATGTCGTGTGATACTAAGTGAAATGCTGTACAAAAGTCTTAAGTATATTCATCTACCTTTATACTTTTATCAACCAAGCCTGTAATCACATCAGAGTGAAATCAGGTTTGTTTGACAAGTTCTATTTTCCATAAAACCATGTTGACTGACGTTAATTATATTCTTATATTTCAGTTCTTTATCCACTGAATAACTATATCAGCTTTCCCATTATTTTGCCCAGGGTTGATGTTTTTCTCTGTGTCTGGTCAACAGGGGCTTTAAGTCCATTAATAGCTCTACCTTAAGGCTCTTTAGCTCAAGCTATAGAAAGTCATGTTTAAGTTCAATTCCTGGGGTCAGCCGCAATGGCAGCCATCACAATTAGATATCATCAAGTGACTAATTGACCACTAGCCAAATTGACCATAAGTACACTGTAAAAAGTGTAATTACATTATTAGACAGGATATCCTCTGTTGTTGGCCATTGGTTTAACCAAAGTTTCTAAATGACCATTAGTGCCAAAATTAGTATTACTATATTCTTCTGGAGAATAACATGACTAGCCACAGAAGATGCATCACGAAAGGGAACATGAAATATCGGCTATCACGTAACTATCCATAAATGTTGGATTTCTACAAAGTGATTCTACTGCATCATAATTAAGGGTTTGAAAGTCAAATGATTTAAGTGCTAGTTTTAATTACTGCTTGGTGAACTTTAGTGTGTTAGAATTGTCACAACTTTCCTTGAGGATTAATCTCAAGCCAGGCAATACAGTGGGAAATTATTAACTCGTACTTTGGTTCAGCAATTATCTGCATTACAAGGTTTATGCAATTAGCTGTTTAAGATGTCATTATATTTTGCCATCTGGTACACAGGAGTTTATGCATATGAGCAGGCATGTATTGAAGTGATTTTCACTATATGACTCTTGATCTCAACCCAAATCATCACTATAATGAGTGGAAGACACAGTGTACAGTACATTAGTGGCAGGTGCATACTATCAAGCTTCATTTTAATAGAAGACTTTCATTTTTCCATTTTAAAGTATTCTGCACAAGTGCTGGGAAATTAATTACACGTTTGCAATTTAGCAAAGACCAAAGACATGTTATTGCAAAATGTTAAGGAACATCAGTTTTCAGAAAGGGAGCCACTAAATTTACATTCTTTCCTTCTATACCATAGGGTCAAATTCTGCCTCCAGGTACCAACATGAATGTCTCACTGAAGTGAGTGAGAAATGTCTGCTCACATCCTAGTGAACAGAATTTAACCCTCCGTGATTTATTTGTGAAACTCCTAAGAGAGTGGTAAATCTCGCAAAGCTGTGGATCAAGGGAAATAACAGAGCAATTTACATTGAGAGCAAACTGATAGCATGCCTTGAAACCCACCGATGGTGTGATACCTGTGAAACCCTTGACAGTGGTTAGCCAGCTGGTGTGCAGTGACTGCTATCTATTGCTGCGTACATAACTGCCTGGTTGTCACCTTGTGTTTCTCCCCACTCCTGTTTATCTGTCTTTGCCATATCCACCTGTTGGCTCTCATCCTAAACTTAGATTGTAAGTTCTGTGGGGAAGGGACTATCTCTTTGGGTATATCTGGACAGTGCCTAGCTCAATGGCATCATGGCCTCCTGGCACCACTACAATACAAATCATAAATATTAACAACAGACCATTATATCGAGTTATGATAATATATGCTATTTCTACATATATGGGGCTCAGAGTGCTTCATAATCATTAACAAATTAATCCCCCCCCATAACCTCTGTGAGGTAAACTGAAGAACTGAAAGGCTAAGTGACTTTATTGAGTACAGAAGAACTCTATAGCAAAGACCAGAATAGAACCTTGGGGGCCCCATATACAAGGGACTCTTCATATGCAGAAGTACCTTTATGAATCAGGGCACTGATCCTTATAGTATTACAATACTATCATTCATCTGTAAATACCAGGCACAAAAAATGTATATAGATGAGGAGGGGGAAATTACATGGCTGGGATGGTTTGAGTGTTCAGAGGCAGGGAACGGATTTTCAGGGGAGGGAATTTCCCTGGCTTCTCCCACTACCATCACTGCCAACTCTCCATTATACTTTGTAGATCTTATATTCTAAAGTGTAATTCAGACAGTCTCATTGCTTAGTTCCTGCTACCCCAGTTTCAGAAAGTCCTCCTTTTGTGAAAGGTATTTAGTATCACATACGTGTATAGTTCACAGACATGCTGTGAAATGTGGTCAATCTTCTAGCAAATCAAATCTCGCATGCATTTTTTTTTTTTTTTAGTATTGCTTCTCATCTTATGTTCTGGATACTCTTAATTGCTTGGAGCAATGAATAATAATTTAGATCCAAGGGGCTGGAAAAAGTCATCTCAGCAAGGTATGCTTCCAATTACAGCCCCTCAAATTCCCAGCATGAGAATTGTGCTCTCTGTGTCTGTTTGCACAAGTCGGAACTTCATTATTGAATTACATTAAAAGGACGCCCTCTAGTGTCCCATTTTATTACATGGGTAAAAGAAAAGTGGACTGCAGAGTCCATGGGGTTATTAATTATTATTATTATTATATTAGTTTGGGGTGGGAAATTTTTTCTCCTAAGGGATAAGTCACTCAATGAAGCTGACATTAAATATTTGTATGGAATAGATTTAAAGTGTTCCTTCAGATCAGAATGTCTGAGATTTTGCATGAAAAGATTTTTTCTACAGGGCTGAGGGAAATGATCCCAGAAGACCTAACAAAAATATTACACAAATCTGTGCACACACACTAAGGTGCAGAACTTGCCTCTTCTAGAAAATCAGTGTTGACGGGTCTGTGGTTCATTTTACCGTTAGTCAGAGATTATTACATAATATATAAACACTTTTCTCATATAACAATGTATATATTGTTATATGAGAAATATAAAAATGCTTAGAGAAATATAAGAGTATTTCCCACATTCATGCATGTGCAATGATATCCATCTGGAAAATAACTGGAAATGTTTTTTGAAGTGGAGCCAAATACTCACTCAGCCACAGTGCCCACTGATGAAAATAAACAGGTGATAAATATAAAGTAAGGGAAAATTAACATTCAGAAATGTGCAATATGTTTGATCCTCAGAACAAAACAGATTAACAATTAAAATCCAGGCAGGGAGCTTGGTCCTGAAACTTTTACTCTAACACAAGTAGCCCCATTGACCTCAGTGGAGCTATTCAGATAAGTAAGGATGGCTAAGGTGAGCAAGTGTAGCAGGATAGGACTCATATGTTAAGGTTGCTGGACCAAATCCTCACCTGATGTAAATTGATGTGTGAAGTCAATGGTGCTACACCAATTTATACCAGCTGAAGATCTATCTTCCTAGATCAGTATGTCCTCTAACATCCAACCACCCACTTACCCTTCATTTTATTAATAATTTATTTCTTCTTTACAAATATTCTTGTTTTCTGCAAGAAAAAGCATCTCTTCCTTTAAATAAACATAAACCAGTCTTGGGAAGGACTGAAGCATTAATTGAAGGTCACTGGAATTTTTCTGATCATTACAAATCCATTGCGAACAGAGCAGCCATTGAAAAGTGACACTGATGAATGAGGAGGGCTGCTGGTTTCCTTGGAAAAGTTGGGTTGCTAGTAGTGAGAAATGTGTCATTTATTTTCCCAGGAGAATGTTACTTTTTTTCTCTCCCTCCCCCTCCTCTCCAAATCCTTTTGAATTGTGTAAATATCCATGTTTGCAAAAGTTAAGATGAAGACGACAGAGCAGGATCTAATTCCACCAGGATCATTCCCCTTTCCAACAAGCAAGTAATTAGAATAATTAAAATTGGGTTCTAGTAACATATTGTCAACACACCAAAGCTTAACAACGCAATGGTAAATGTGTGGAAAAGATGCTGCATCTACATATTGGACTAGAGAACTTCATCTTGGTTGTATTCTTTTGGCTTATAGTTGTCCTTTTATGTCTGAGAGTGGAGAGTCGTCTCCTTTCCTTACATGAATTTCATAAACCCATGCAATGACCTTCCCTTATTTTATATAAATCCATACTCATATACCCCAGTACTCTAAGATTGTAAGACAACAGTCAACAAAACTGCCTTAGCACTATTGTGAACTGTAATGTTTAAAGCCATTACTGTAGAATACTGTTATGTTCTCATAAGGGGTTTATATTTGCAGAGGAGCTGTCTAAAACTGTGACTACGGGGCAAAATTACTGTGTCTTGCCAGACATCCTAGAATACTTATTCTCAAGGGCTGGTGCATATATCAATACAGTTACCTCAGGGTTTTGCCATTGATTCTGGTTAAGCATTCCCCATTGCAATCTCCTCTCTACTTTAATGATAAATTCTGGGCCCACACTTTGGGCTGATCCCCTGCTGCCTGCCTGTCAATTACCTTTGCATGCTCTAATCTACAGCAGATTTTAGGCTACTCTGCATCCCAGCCTGGTGCTTTGGAGCAGCAGCAGGACCGGATTTAGGGGCAGGCGACTACCTGGGGTGCCAACCTTGGGGTGCTGTAAAGTATTCAAAAGTTTAACAAATGGAGGTGGGCACTGAAGATGCTCCTTGCCTGCGGTGCCATTTGGCTTAGGGCCAGCCCTGAGCAGCAGAATACCTTTTGGAGAAACCCAGGCTCCATGGTGGGTTAGATTAGCTCCATTGAAGGGCCTGAGACTGCAGGTCTTTCTGATTCAGATAATCCCATTGAAGACAGTGGGATTATTTGTCTGAGGGTGGATTTGTATGAGTAAAGTTTTCAGGATTGGGCCTTTAGAGGGTCATAGAGGTGGGAGATTTCCTGCTACAGCAAAAGAGAGGGCAAGAAAGTTGCTGGAACAGCCAGGAGTCTTCGTCTGGTAAACTGGTACAGGTGACTAAAAATTTTAGGAATCAGCAAGGAGTGTTTTGTACACCAAATACTGGCCTGCACTGTACAGATTATTCAGATCTACTCCAATGTAAGGGCTACATTTTCAAAAGCGTCTCAAGCCTGTCTTTAATTTTGACTGACAGTCCCTCTAAATGCATACTTAGGTTGCAAGCTCTTTGGGGCAGAGACCATCTCTTTGTGTTTGTAAACTGTCTAGCACAATGGGGCCTTGGTCCATGATTAGGGTGCCTAGTGCTACCGTAATACAAATAATGACGAGACCATTAATTGATAAATGGGCATTGTTATCTGTATGCGTAGTCACATGTGTAAATTTCTCATTCGCATGGGTCACTGATAGTGCACACAGACCTATGCGCACAAAGTAAGCTCAGAACTGTACACAAAATAAGAGGTCTTGTTTAGACAATTTGAAGCATTTGTTGTTAAGTTGCACTTCTGTAAGATTACAACAACGCAAAGGGAATATATGCAGGTACAAATACATAATAATGCATATTGGTGTGGTTGTCTGAATGCTGAAAAAAATGGTAATACTTTGAAGGACTGGAGCATTGTATAATTTTATTTTCATTCATATATATTCCATACATAAAAGTTCAGGTTGTGTGGTTTCCTTAAAGCAGAGGAGATGTAATAGGTGTATTTTTTGGTCACCTGGGTTTGAAGATCATAAAGAATCACTTGAATAAAGATACCTGACCTAGAATCAGTGCTTCGGTTATAATTCGATCAAACCCTTCATTCTTGAGCCTAGCAACAACTGCAGTCACAACGCGCTCACAGCGCAAGCTCCCTTGAGGCTGTGAGGCTGCTGTTCCTAAATTCACCACTAGGGGGTGATGAAACTGGGACTTTAGGAACAGTGGCTTTGGGGCAGGGATGTTGTCTGGTTTCAGCTGCAAGTTTGTGGTGATTTTTCTTCTGGCTCCTCTCTTTCAACCACTTCATTCTGTTGGGCCGTTTCCGTGTGACTGTGCAAAGAGGGACTTGCCTACTTACTGGAGCCAAAATACACATTCATCATTCCGCAAAGTACCAGGTAGTGTTACATGGCCTCTTGGACCAGGCCCTTCCCCTGTGCAATGTTTATGTGAATGAAACAGAAGCCTGATAAGCTCGGCTCCTTGGGATCAAAACCTATTTTTCCACTTGGTGTTTGTATATGCAGGTGAAAATCTTTAAGATTATGCTGCAGTGGAGTTGCGAGGGTGGGGGAGGAGGTGTTCCATAGAAACACGTTGTGAGGAAGAACCACATTGCAGCACGTCCCATTTGTTGAGGCATAGGCCTTACGAAAGGTGATACCCCGGGATTGCCTCTAGGTGGCGCGCTGACCGTCTCACTCCGTGTCAAGGGATGACTCAGGGGAGCACATTCAAATGCCTTGCACACAAGCCAACTACTCCGAATAATACAGAAATACTTCAGTGACCACTCTTGATTTTGGGAAATAGAAAAATCCCAGCCTTTAGGGTCTAAGGCTGGGGGGGGAGGTGTACTAAGGAAGAAAGTTTTAACTTCAAGACATATTAACTGAAGTCACCCCCTCCTTGCTAAAGACACATTAGCCTGCAAGCTCATTCCCCCAGCCAGATTTCCTGTATGGAGCTGGGGAGAGGGGCATGTGATATTGCCCAGATGAAGTGAACAGTGGACGGGGCCTGGATATAACGTTTACAAGTTTTCTTTTTGGGAATGAGGGTAGCGGGCACCAAGATATACGAAAAGGGAGAGGGGGAATCAGCTCCACTTGTAGGGGGAGGGGGAATGGGGTAGATGAATGGACAGTGTGGGATGTCTGCGTCTCCCATGGCACCTGTTACAGCATGACTCGGTTCCAACCCCCGTGCATCTCCCCAGTACCAAAAAGAAATCTGGAGCGTCCGCACTGTTCTCCGCTGGCTCGCTCCCTTTGAAAGTCTGCGGCCAGCGGGAGTTTTACCAAGTCGCTCTACGGATCGCTCCTTCCAGCTCAGGATGAAGCTGTTCTCAATATGTTTCATAAGACAATTTGTTAGCAGCGGTGCCTCTTGCTAAGGCAAGCAGGTGGTCAGGGACCCCTTTGCAGATCAGTCGAGCCGTGGGGAACTGCCAGGCTCGGCGCAAAGACTCTTCGCCACCAGCGCTGGGGAACCGCAGAGGTGGTTTTCCTGCGTGCCTTTACTTCGGTTTTTCGGTTCTTTACGCAGCCCAGAGCCGTGTGCGCTACTGCTGAAGTCTCTGTCCCCCGATTGTCTTTGGGGAAAGAGTCTAGCAAAGATACAACCCCGTTCACATGGAGCTCCACTGACGTGCCTACCGAATAGCGGTCGATTGAAAGCAACGGGGATTGTGGCCATTAGCCTAAATGGGAGCTCGAGCGGGCCTTTTACTTCTGTTCTTTGCTACGATGACTGAACGAGAGGGACTGCTCCCAGTGAAGTCAGTGAAAGTTCAGGTGGCAGTTTGGTCTGCATAAAGACAAATCTCCTATGAAAGTAGACAGGGGCTAGGCTCCAGAAATTATATATATATATATAACGAAAACCAGGTAAAATCTATATTAAATTGGATCTATGCATGATTGCACCACGTTTTACACTTTTAGACATAGCATTTTTCTATTTTCTCTAGCTAATATATTACTAGTTTGTTTGTATATCTTCCTTAATCTGTTGCCTACATTATTGCCACATTATGAGTACATGGTGTTAGGCAGTGCGTCAATCCTCCTTGATTTAAAAATAGTAGAATAGGGTTTGTTGGTTGGTTTGTTTCGCTAGGAGATAACGTGAAATGGCAATACGTAATTGAGTAGTGATTAGATGTGGAGACCAACAAATGAAAAAAAAATGTATTTGGTTACACTGCTTAAAACATTAATCACATAACGTTGTTACGTTATATTAGCAAAATATCCTTATCATCAAAAGCTATTTATCTTTCAATCTCCCCAATAGAGCACAGCCTGCAATGTGTATTATTATTTTATGGTTTTAATTACATGATGTCGGTTGAATATATTTTACACGTGGTATTTAAACAATTAAAGGCAACGTTATTAAAAGTACTGGACTAAACTCTGCCAAACCTCGTAAGAGCACGTTACAAATACTGGAACAGTGAACACCAGCTGTCTTTTAATTCACTGTTAACTTTTTAAAGAAAACCAGTCGCACTGCAGTTCAACTTTGTTTTGTTCTGCGGCCTAATGGAAGTTTGGGGGCTAAGGGGCTGAACCTTAGTTCTTTCCTATGATCCCACTGTTTAAATCGAATTAGACAGTAATTGATTTAAAAAAAACATGTATTTAATTTGAAGTAAGTCCTCCTGTATCATTTTAGTCATTACATGCAAATTACAGACCTCATCTTGCTGTCTACTTCGGTAAAACTCCCTTTGATTTCTCTGAAGTTTGGCTTCAGGATCAGGCCCTGTGCATTGTGATAAGGAGTCAGTATGCAGCACTTTTCCAGTCCCTCCGGAGTGGTGCGGGGTAGTAGTTTGCACTTAAAAAAAAAAAAAAAAAAAACACTAGGTTACTTTAATGTCACCAGCCAAAAGACAGGGAGTGACTCTCTCATAATAGACCTTCTGTCGGATATTGTGAGTATTTTGTGCCAAAATACAGAAGGTGAACTTCTAACATTCACAAAGCGGGTGTAGTTGCAAGTCACTCTGGCATGGAACTAATGATCCATGAACACACACATTTCATAACAGGAGAAAGTAAAACTATCTAGCAACTCTGTGGCCTAGCAATGAAATCAAAGCGTGTCTCAGTATTTCCTAGAAAGGATTAGTGACCAAGAACTAACAGGCGACTGTAAAAAAAAAAAAAAGGACCTTTGAATAAAATCATCTAAAATGAAATGATTGGTTGTGGCTTTTCAGAGACCAATTTGTCACATGTGGTAACATGCAGATAGGGATGAACTAGGATCGATTCGGTATCACCAGCGACACAGGCAGTGAGGCCCAATCCTAGACTGATGCCAGCCAAAGGAAGTTTATGGAGGAGGTCTCTAATCTCTGCAAAGGCAACCAGGCCCGATCCTGCCTTGAATGAAGTCAAGGGGCGTTTTAGGAGCACGCCTCCGAGCTGCCTAGATTGAATAACTTTATATGATTAAATCTGCTCGACTTTTTTTGTAATGACCCGTAAGGCAAAGCCATGACCAGGATGGATGCAGCCAGTGCTGGGCACCCCGGAGGTGTGTCTGACACGTGCCAGGCTGGAGAGGGGGCTGGGCGGAAGGGAAGGGGGTGAATACCCTGGATGTGCTGATCGCCGCGGCTCTGTTTATAGGCTGAAGTTCCAACCCGGCCATAAAGATAACAGACGCCATAAAGTTACTAATCGGAGCCCCAGGCAGTGAAATGATAATTGCTCATAAATTGCTCCTTTGGCCCAAGGGTACAAGTGACTTCAGCGCTGTTGTACGACTCCAAATAAATGGTTTGGGGGTTTTTTTATGCTTAAATTGTTGACTTGAAACGTGTGTGTGTGTGTCATGCACATCTGTCCAGCCTCAAGTCAGATAGCCAGGGTGAACCGGAGTCTCTTGGTGGCTCTCCCTCCGCCACCCCACCCCCCACTGGAGCACACCCAGGATTGAGGGAGGGAGGCAGGTTCTGCTGCCCTTGGTCGGGAGCGTGGCGCCCTGTAGGATCCAGGGTGCTGCTGGGCCGTGTCTCGTGTGTGCCTTGCAACACCCCAACTGCCTACAGCCATTGTCAGCAGCGCTCTGCTCTGGCACAGCTGGAAACTGACTCGTCCCTGCTGCTCGGCTTGGCCGGCCGGCTCCATGCAGCGAGGGCCCGTGACTTGCCGTCTTTGCTGGACGTGAAAACGGATCGAAATCTTCCGTCCTCCCCCAGCCGCGCCCCCTCCCTCCTGTTTCCAGGGAGGATTCCTCCCGGGCCCCATCCTGCTCTCCCCGAAGTCTTTAATGGCGGCGGGATCGGGCCCTGCCGGGGCTATAGACGCCTGTTGGCGTCAGGGTAGATCTCACTCTAGGGCGCGCAAGGAGGGCAGGGTGCAACCTCCCAGCTGGGGGAGAAGCGCCCTGGGCTAGAGGGAGCTGTCTAAAAGGGCCCGCAGTCCTTGCCCCAGTTAGGGGGGATCTGACTCCTGAAGGGTTTACAGGATACATTGGAAACCCCCTGGACGCTGGGTATGGCCATGAGTATGCGGCAAAGGGCTTTGCCCCCCATCTCTGGCTGCTCAGCTAACCTGGGTTTTCCGGGCAGCAGGAGCTGAACTGGTTTCTAGTGGGGATTGGAAATGGTCCCTGGGTTCTTGTAGGGGGCTAGGCTGGATATAGGACGTCCTAGGAGAGATTATTCTCAGGGGAAGTGTCAGCTTTGTCTCCCAAAAGAGCACCACGATCAGGAGTCAGGCAATGGGCAGGCCTTCTCTGTGTTCACAGTTGCTTGTCTGCGCTCCTGGGGGACAGCAAAATCACTCTGGACCCCCCTCAACCTACCCTGGGCACCTAACCGCTTCTGTGGAGGGACAAGCTCGCCTAAGCCCCCTGGCAAGTTTGCCTTACTGTGTTGATCTTATTATTTTAAGTTCTCCGAGGTGCCTTGAGCCAGGTAAGTCAGTGGAGAGAACAGAAGTTCTAGCTCTAGGCCTCATAACACTCACCCTTCAACCAAATTCAAAAGCCAAATGGCGAAACTGTCTCTTCTCCGTGGGTTGGGCTGTGGGCAGAGGTTTCTTTTATGATCTGTCTAGTCAATTGATGCTCCCCCCACTCTGAGTTTTGTGCTGATTTGGCGTCAACCCCGACTCCTGTTAATCTTTCTCGCCCTCTCATTTAAGGGGGGGGCATACATGATTTTTTTTCTCGGTAGTATTGATATATATTCTCTCATCTCTTTTCTGACTGACTTACATGACTTGCAGCCTCACATCCTCTAAATAAACAGTCTCCGCTTTGATTTGTGCTAATTACACTGATGCTGTGATGTGGTTTAATTTCAATAGTGCTTGCAGCAGTTGAAAATTTCCTACAGAGTTGGTGGGAATTTTTTTTTTTTTTGGCATGATTGTAAACTTTATCTTCACCTTCAGCTTTATATTTATAATCTTATATTATATTATCAGGTGGATGAGGGACTTCAGCACCGGCCTTTGCAACTGTAGTGTGAAATGCTTAAATCTTGGAGAGAGGGTATTTCTACAAAGAAAAAAAAACCCCAAAACTTTATTACATACAGTGTTCTAAATACTGGACTAGTAATGTAGCTTTCTTTTACCTTCTGACTTAATTTTTTTAACTCTACATTTTCCTCTATGAAGTTGTACCATTTTCCCAACTGAAGGCCAGAGGTAACAGTTTACATAGAGGTTTAATGTTACAGCGACGATATGTCTGTAATCTTTAGAGTCACGGTATGTTAGAACACAATGCCAAAATTCTCTTAGTGTACAAAGTTTGGAGCCTAGTAATAAGTTTTGAAAATGCAAAATTAGGTTTAAATCTATATTAATTTTTTAAAAAATTGTAAGGAGTGGAAAATAAATCTGAAGATTTGATTTGTGATGAGGCACTTGTTCCCTCTTCTCTCTCACTAACAAGCTTTGAGTTAGAGAAAATGTTTGCATCCCACTAGTGTGCTAGTCCCTTTGGGTGTTTATATATAAATCCCCATTTTAACACAGGTATGTTATACGTATCAGTTGTTTGTAGACATTATAAAGTATAATGTGTGTGTGGTTATCTTATCATACAGGGAGTTTCAAAAGTGTCTCGGTGACTTAGGAAAACAAGTATAATTGACTTTCAATTAAACCTGTGGCTCTAAAGCCACTTTTGAAACTCCCACCCATAATGCGTGTGTATATATTTCTAACTTCGATTGACATAAGAGAACAAAATGGCACTCTGTTCACATCAATAATCCACCGACATGGGTCACAATAGTAAGAATGGACCTAGTAGACCTTGGAAGGAAATGTTACGATTTATTGTCAATACGGATTATAGCAATGCTACAAATACTTTTCAGATTGTCTTTCGCTACCATTAAAAAATGCATCTAGAATGCACATGCAAAACTGCATTAGTTGTGCTAAATGCCTAACTTGAACATGTGAAAACATTCTGTGTTCAGGTTTCCACTCAGTCCTTAGGTAACTCACCAGCCGTACGTTGATAGGAGTGTAGCTCCTGTGCTGTGTTCCGTTTCACACCGACTCCGATCACTGTAATACCTCGTCACCAGAGGGCAGGTGACAAGACGGAAGTGCTGATTACGAATGTCCTTACTTTTATCGATTTCCATTCACCGTCTGGACGTTACCTGAAGGGCTTTGTGTTAATTGCAGGGATTTACAGCCAGTTAATAAAACAAGAATAGTAACAGACATAATATAAATGTTGTGCAAAACCGTGCTGGCAGGATTTGCAGAATGACTCAACAGCTCTTAATAGAGGCACCTCGCTCTATTTTAAATGCATCTATGAATGCCGACTCAAAATATATACATTTGACAAGTATCCGTCTCTACTGTAGAATTCATTGGGAGCCATAATACATATATAAATAGAGAGAGAGGGTGAGTGTGTGTGTCCCCTGAAAGATACTATAGATATACATATAGGTCTCTCGGGAGCCTTCTAGTGCATTTTGACCACAACCCAAGACCCTTTAAAGAAAGTTTAGCAATTAATTGTTGGCATAAGAGATTATAAAGCAAGGCTGCCTTTCGCCTCTCTTACGTGCAGATGCCTCCCTGGTCTCTCTTCCCCACCATACGTTCTCCAAAGAAACCTCTACTGAAGCGTGTCCAGCGTGTGAATACCTTTAAAGCCAAGTTTCGTCGCAACTCAGTTCTAGTGCGTTTCTTTTAAAAATTGTGTGAGAGCGAGCAAAGGAGAGGGGGTTTTGCTTCCCAGTGACCAGATTCCCATAGAGTCTGCGTTAACGTCAGTTTCACCCTCTCCTACGTGCTTGTCTCACCGTCTAGTTTTGTTCAGACTTTATTTTCTTCCAAGCTGCATTACAGAGCGCTTGTCCACGCTGGGGGGAAAGATCCCTTTTGTCTTTTATTTCCCACTTCCCTCTGTTCAACAATCCGGATTTTTTTTTTCTTTCTCTTTCACTAGATCTGGCCACAAATAGCTTATCTCTCTCTCTCTCTTTCTGTGTGTGTGCGCGTGATTTAAAGTGGCATAATTGAGAGCTGGGGCTGGAGCAGTGAATGATTCGCTGTGATAAATCAGCTTGGCTGTCTTCAGTACTGTACTTCCATTATTCATCTCAATGCGTGTTGGTTTATACGATGGACGTAGACTGCGGCAAAAAAAAAAAAAAAAAAAATCATCACAACACCACCGCGATGCAGCTGCTAACCTCTGCATCAACAGCGGCAGCGGCTGGTGGAGGACTGGGCACAGCACGGATTGATTATCCCCCCCACTCCCCCCCAAAGCTCAGTGCAGCGCAGCCATTCGAAATGAATTGACTGTAGAATAACCACTGGATGAATGTGGATTCGGTTCTCTACCTACGGCTCATTTTGTGTTTTGGGGGTTTTCTCATGACCTTTTTTTCCCCCCTCTTTCTTTTTCTGTACCTTAAATGAAAATGGCTACCATTGACTTCATGAATAATTGGGAAGGCAGACTTGGCAGCTTATGAGACGATGCTTTTTTTTAAAACACCTTTTATTTTGTTCCCTCCTTCTCCACCGATTCATGAGTGTGGGGGGGGGGGGGAGACGAGGAGGGGGGGAATATACAACTTTTTTTTTTGGTAGTGATCATTTTTATTCTGGCTTTGTGCCTTTACTCGGAGGAGTTAAAACCATCCCTGCTGCGAAATCAATTGTCGAATAAAAATTGTGATTTGTACAGTCTCTAGTACCATGGTCAATGTCAGTTTTACGTTGATGTGACTTCCAGCGATGCAGATGTTAGAGCGGATACTGCAGTCCTAGAGTTTACCTTCTGTATGTGCAAATAAAAGCAAATGGTTCTGGATTTTTAAGATTGAGGATTGACTAGCTCATAAAAGAAGTATCTGATTTGTCTGGGGCGGTGAAACGGGGTAACAATGACTCATGTTCCGTTGTTATGTTATTGATTGTGTCTAAATATTAAAGTGACATATACAAGGATTCTGGAAGACAGGTCTGGTGTATACAGGAGAAACAAGAAAGTGGGGGGGAAATCTCGAAAAATATTTTCCATTCATAAAAATGTCAGAATGTTTATACATGCCTTTATTTCTGTATCTGACTAAACAGCTATTATGGTATTGCCAGCTTCAAATGATAATTGCAATGTCGGTGAGACCTAATAATACAGTAGCACATATAATTTTAAACCACACCTCCTGTTTACTGTGATATAACTTTCCCAAAGTTTATTTGTGGCATTAAGAGAGTTTAAGTGCAGAACAAATTGAAAATGAGCAGCTCTGTTTCTATACATACTGTGTGTGGCTACTAGAGTTTCTACAGTTAGGGACAATCCAAATCTGAAGAGGATTAAAAAAATACATCTGTAGGGAAATGCTTATTTCCTGCCAAGGGGAAAAAAATCTGCAGGCAGAGGTTTTCCATGTTCTAAATGGAAAATTATATTTGATTTGATTTATGCTAAACTGCAATTGTAACAACACACCTGTTTCATAAAATGAGAACAGAACTTTAGAAAAAGCTACATTAAAAAAAATATGAGTTCACTGCATTTACACAGAATAACTGAGTCCCCTGTTGTGATGTGTGAGTGTATACAGGAGTAAAAACAGAACAAAAACCAAATGAACAAAACCAGGATTCATTAGTCCCTTTATAATCACATTTCCGTGCGTTTGTATTGTGTCTAGTTGCTAATAGTGTTAGCACTGCAATTGTCCCAACTTGATATGGAAATTAACACCCCTTTAAGATGAATAGAAGAAATTCTCTCCTTTTCTAGTGCTATTTTAGTCTGTTTCCAGAAGGTAAGTAGGTCATTGATTACAACAGCTCTACAACCACAAACTTACTTTTTTCAGAAGAAATATTATATTCTGCCAAATAAAGCAACCTGTGCAGAAAGATCCTACCTGACCCCATGTTGCCAATAACTAGGGATCTAGATTGCCAATACTTATAATGCAGCAGGTCTCAGAATTACAGTAATGAAGACTTGAAAAATGTTCTGATGCTAAAGCTAATGAATTTATTAGATGTTATACAAAACCTTTAGACTTTCTGAACAGCGGAGCAGGAGGCAAAAAAAAATTAAACTTGATCATATAATTTACTTGTTTAGAAAACCTAGAAAATGCTTCGACTCGAGCACATGCTGACAGAAGCACTATGCACACAAAAAGCAACAAGTAAACATTGGAATTTAATAATCAAACCTGAAGATTAGTATTAACATTTTAATCACTAGTGCTTCCTTGGCGAAAATGTTTAAAAATAAAAAGTGGATTTTGTAAAACTCAATACATAGAAAAGTTTCTGTCTTCCCTAGAGTGAATTCTACAACTTGCGTATAATATTTTCACATTTAGAGGAGATTTAATTTGGGCTTGTAGGAGTATTTTGATAACATAGAAAAAACAGATAAATATTGGCAAAACTTTTGTTCTCTTATATTTTTAAGTTCTCTTTACATCTTAGGAAAGTGATCAGCGTTCCACTGGCACACATTCTTACCCCTTATTTGGACACCTACCTCATATGATGGATTACACTATTTTGATAAATAAAGGCCTCATACATTCTCTAGTTCTTGGAGTGATTTGCGGACAGACATCTTTCAACATACACAGTACCAGAAGCAATAATACTGAAAGGTCAGATATTAGCATGCTGAGATTCTTCATGCCCAATCACCGTCCCCATGCACAAAGTTAGGAGAAATTTTGCCTGAAAAGTAGGATGCTCGTATTTTACAGACTTATTTCTAATAAAGAAAAATGCAAGGAACAAACATAGTACTTAAACAGATCACTAATTATTGCAGTTTGAGAAATATTATGTCTCGTCTTAATTTTAAACTTTATTGGTCACAGAGAAAAAAAGTTCAACATAGAACAATAGAGGAAAGAATTCCAAGTGTGGTATAAATAAAAGTCGTGAGTAGTCTTTCATTATACTCCCCCATTTTCTCTGAGTCATAACTTTTCTATAAAGTATACTGCAGTTGCTGAGTGTTAATCTTATTCTATTAAATTCAATTAACATCTTCCAAGCCATATTTTCACCTCAACTATTAAATTTCAGATTCAGTATGTAGTACGTGAACACAAGACAAATCACTGTACTCAATGGGCTGTTTTCATGTGGTAGCAAAATAGTACCAAAAGTAAACAAACTGACTAAGTTTGGGGAGTATATTGTCATAAACACAAAAATGTGCATGTATAAAAATATATAGTAGGTATCTCATATTATAACAGAATTTTCAAAATTTGACTGATCCTACACTCCTTACTCAAGCAAAATGACTACCAAAGAGTTCAGGATTAGGTCCAAAATTATGTGACACATTATTTAGGCTGAACTGTGATTTGGAAAGAAAGATGCATCAGTACTGGAGACTGTAATCACTCAGTACCACTGCAGAGTCATTTATTGCCCTTGAGAAAGGTGTCTGTCGGTTTTACATAAAGAAGAGAGAGTTGAATAACACAATGTGACTGTATAAAAAAAGTTTCTGTATATTACTTTACACGTATGTTCTTCCATGTTTGTGGCCTAGTAGTTTAACAAGCATGATGATGGTTTGCACCAAACGGGGAAGGGTCTGTCTTTTTAGTACGCATTTGTACAGTGCCTAACTCGTGGTACTGAGCTCTGACTAGGTGCTACTGCAATACAAATAAAATAATAATGATTTTCTGTCAATAACGCATCTTTAACTTATTAAATCAAAACTATTTTCACTATGAACTCTGTAGGTTGTAGTTTTCAAAATGAATCCTGTTTTCAAAGTACTATTTAAACTGAAAATCTATTTATTAAATTGTAAAAACTACAATCAAATGAGGAAAGAAAATAATGATTATTCTGGATCTCTGTCTCTGATTTCTGTTTTATTCCTGTCATTAGTTTGAACCCATCTGTTTGTAAGCTGCTATTTCTGTATAACTTGCAATACATAAAAGTATACGCTCATTTGGAAAATTCTGCAGAATTTTTCAGTGATCAGCTAGAACCAGGAGCAAAATGGACTTTCCCCCCAATATGTTGAAGAACAAAGACTGGATTAGTGAAAATGTAAAATGGAAAGCTTTAGCATGGCAGAAGGGACCAATGGTTAGAACACCAGCTTAGGCCTTCTGAGACCTGTGTTCAATTCCCTGCTCTACCACAGACTTCTCTCTGACTTTGGACAAGTCACTTGACTTCAGGGGGCTGTAGGAGCCTAAAATACCTTTGAGGATCTTAGTTTTAGTTCCCCATCTATAAAATTGAGATAATAGCACTTCCTCACCTTCCAGGGTTGTGGTGAGGATGAATACATTAAAGATTATGCAGTACTAGGCTGATGGCGCTATGTAAGTATCCAAGACAGATAGAAAGCTGCATATATGAAAATTTATTATTCACAGGAATTAAGTAATTTTAAATTAGTATTTTGGAATCAGATTTCCATCAAACCTATGTGTGTGTTCATTTAATCGAAAACAGTTGAGCCTGTCAGTTTACTGTCTCTGCAGGCTTATTTTACTGTTTAAGGGTTATATACCACTTTCATTAATTTTTTTTATAATTTATATTATAGCAGTGTCTAGATCCCCAGATTGGGGATCAGGGCCTACGGTGCCCCAATGAGCTCACAGACTGTAATCTTATTTTCAGCTTCTTCTAAAAGAATAGAAATGAACACACCAAGAAAGTATCATAGTAAATGTGTTTTGTCAGCCTTTTTTGAAGTATCTTTTGCGCAATAAATGATAGAACTGGGGGAAGGGGTAATGCCAACCCAGTCAATATCTAACAGCTTCCCCCCACCACACACAATCTTTTTATTGGAATAAGAAATGTCTTATGGTACACATCAAATGATGGGCTGTAGAGTAAGTGCTGAGGATTTAGCTCTATATAGTGCATGGTAAGTCTCTAAGGAACTGATTTTAAGCCAATTGGAGGCTTTTTATTCACTTCAGTGGGCTTGCAAACGGGTCCTGAAGTCCTGACTCTCAGAGGAGCTGACCGCCCTCAGTTCCCATTGACTTTGGTGTGAGTTGGAGTCAATAGTGTCCAGGGCTTCTCAGATGGTGGTCAGCACCTAGGAAGGTTGGGGTCCATGGCAGTTGAGCATGCTCAGAACCTTGAAAAAGGTAGTCAGCACTTTGGAGGATCAGGCCTCTAATGATCACAGTTTTATGTTAATATTGCCATGCTGTATAAAAACCTAATTGTTTTCTAAATTCCCCCTTATGTGACCCACCTCTTTTCCAAAAACCCAACATGTTCTACCTCCAATATCATTATTGCACACCTGCCCATCTGCAGATGTTCCAACAGTCCCAGTTTCGGGGGGGGGGGATAGTCTCGCTTTGCCCCCATCCCAGCTGAAGCAGAACATTTCTAACATTCAGGGCCACTAGGGAGGCAGCAGTGTGCCCCCTACCCCCAGTTTCAAAAGGCCACAAAGCAAGTTGCAGCCTGGTGCATGGAGTCATCGCAAGGGTTTGGCCCATGCTTCCTCCATCTCCTTTGGGGCAGACAGGCCAAACCTGAGTGGCACTGCACCCTTCTTTAGCCACTTGAAATGTATTGCGAGTATTCTTAGATAACTCTTGATAACATAGCAGACAATCCTTTGCCATGTTTCTTTTATCAACACTCTCAAGCGGACAAGGATAAAACATAGATGGTTTAATTTAATCTGAAGACAATATTTCATCATTTGATGATTTGCTAATAGGAACCATCTAAAAAAAGCCCCTCACTAAATAACAGAAGTTTATGCTAACCAGTAGCTACCATCTTTATTCACCAATTTTAGTTAACACTATAGTCTGGTAGATCTTTCAAGTTCTAATCTCGTCCACTTAATAGTATTAAATATTTGGGGGTAATCATGATACCCCAGCAGTCTTTACTCAGCTAAAGGGCCACACTGTACTATTAAAATAATTATAAAGTTCCAAAAATTATCAACTGCTTTTTTTTTTTGATGTTGCAATATCAAGAGCTCTCAAGCTTCCAATACATGATGCAATGCTTTTGCTGTCTGCTGTTAATTACACAAGCCTCCATCATCAAGGGTAGTTGGGGGTTAGGCTAGTTGATCTTTGCGGTCCCTTCTAACCCTGTGGTTCTATGATTCAGAGCTACACACAATTGACTGGTGGCTTTCTATTTCTCACGCCCTCTTCGGAGATTTTTTTTTAAATTAAGTTTAGCAGATTGTATTTTAGGAGTTGTCGATATCAGGGTTATCCTGCAAAAATGTCCAGAGCTAGTTAACAGACACAACGTCTTGCAAGGATGACACCAGGACTATTTTTGGGGCGCTGCAGAAGTTGAAGATGTTGTAGCCAGGAATTCGATGGCTGTAATGATAATCCACCCCCACCTTCAGATTTTCCAATAGTTCGGAGGGCAGGCACAGTTCGAATTAGAATCATGTTTTGTTGCATTTGATTTCAGAACTCAGCAGATTTAATACATTTCAGAGAGGAACTTTCCCCCACCCAGTGCAAATGGCTCTGCCGACCTCCCGGCCAGTTTTCTTGAACTAATTCAGTAACTTGCAAATAGCGGTAGGGTTTGTTTGCTTTTAAAAGGAGAGGCTCAGTTGCAACACAGCCGCACGACAGCATGCAGCAAACCATCTCCTTAGACCCCATCCCAATGTCCGCTTGCAGAAAAGACTTGCATTGCGTACAGATACACCCTACTCCTCTTCCTCCCGCCTGCCGCTGCATGGCTGGGGCCTACTGTAGGTGGACCTCTGTCCCGGCCCCGGCCGCAGCTCGAGCTGAATCCTGGAGCTCGCGTTGATGGGAGATCCAGGAGCTGCCATTGGCCAAGGGTGGGCCCCGTGCGTGCATCAGCCTCCTCCCTGTGCGTCCGTGGTTCCTATGCAAATTGCAGCGAATGCGGAAATAAACACGGGGAGGGGTGGGGGGAGGGAGAGAGAGAGAGACTGCCGAATCGATCGCAACTTCTGCAAAGTCTAACACAATCCAAACCACACAAGGCAAAGCCAGGGAGAGAGACTCTGAGAACCCAGCCAGCCCGGCTTGGATGGCTTTCAAAAAAGAGGAGAGAGAGTGAGAGAGAGACAGATTGCATTACAAATCCTTCTGATTTGGGAGTAAAGTTTTTTTTTAAAGAAAGAAACCTAACCAGCAGCCTGCAATTGGCTACAGCTTTTATTCTCTTCCGGGTTTTCAACGGTTCCAAGTTTATTTTAGATATTAAAAAAAAAAATTGAAAAAAGTGTCAACCTATGAAGCCAATCGTCTCAGCCTTGTAAAGTTTCTCACGTACTCTTTATACATTGCAATGGTACGTGGTGCATCTTAAACTTTCTATTTCCATGTTTTTATAAACAAAGATACTGTATGTAACGTGATACTTAATAGCTATTCTATTGCCGATACATTCATTGTCAGTGATTTGCTACAAAAAATAATGTGTAGCTGAATGTATTTCTGTGTTATGTGTGCAGGAGATAGCAGCTGTGTGGTTGGGTTTTGTTTTGTGTGTGTATATATATGCACTAGAGTTTCCTTCTTTTTTTTTCCCAGGGATTTCAGAAAACCGCTGAGCTTGACAGATTTTTTCCCTCTCCTAGCGCTTGCTTGGTTCCAAAAAGAAAAAAAAAATGTACGTGCTCGGGTCTGTAAAAAGACGTCTGGCATTGGCAGCCAACCCAGCACAAAAGGAAGTGTCTAGACTTTGCGTGTAATTGACACACGCCTTCTCTAATCAATGTTGCAAAGCTCCATGATGGACTAGAGGGCTGTCCAATGAGAGAGCAGCTTGGCTGTTGCAACGTTCGAATATCCCAAATGGGAGGGAAGCTGAGAGTGGGTTGGCCTTTTCCCCCCTCAAAGTTCTTTGAGCTCAGCAGGGGCCAATGTAGTTTCAAGCTGTCAAACCTGCTGCAAACTTCCGGATTTAGCAAAGCGCGCACACACACACACACACACACACACAAGTGTTTCTGCTAGTTTAGCAAAATGCTGAGTTAGGGTAATTTTAAAACAAATTGTATGTGCTTTGCTTTGCCTTTTGCACTTTAAAATAGATTAAAGGAATGCCAGGGTGATTAGACCACCCCTCCCCCTTCCCGTTGGCATTTTTGTGAAAGAAAAAGCTGCCAGTATTTCTCATGGGAAGTCGAGAAAGGCCCCCCTCAGATGCGTTGTGTGTTACTTTTGTCACTCTATATGTGTGTACAATGGATATTAGGTGATTGCACTAGAATGTTTAGCTGACTGCAGATGTCTTTGCACATTAACTGTTAAACGGGGCCAAAATTTAGGAAGATTTAGAAAGTGCTTTGGAAGACTAGCCGTGCGCCTTCCCCTCGCGTGTTAATCCTTTGTATGGTTGTTTATGGTTTTCTTAACCCATTAGTTACTGAATGGTGAATAGTGTGTACTGAGGTGCAGGAGGTCTGTGTTGGATTTGTTCACAGGCGACTGGCAGATGTTTTAGAAAGTTGGGGTGTGTTCGCGCGCGTGGATGGCTGGGTGGGTGTGGAGTAGGGGGAGACGGAGTTAAAGCTACCATCAGGAATGTAAGTAACCCGGGACTGATGAATCTGTACGTTTCTTCCTGTTACTAGTCTTCCCAGTGCAGAAGGTGCGAGTGTAGGAGATCAGTAACACACTAACTTGGAGTCGGGCCCGTAGTCCCCTGGATATAAGTCCCTGACACAAGTCCAGTGGAAATCTATTCCAACAGCTTGTCTTGGAGACTGTAGCTGGCAGGCGATGACTTAAAATATCCGACTCCTCTTTCCCTTGAGCGATGTAGGTACTTTGAAAGTTAACTAGAAATAGGATGGGTTCTTTTAGCTCTTTGGAAATAGCTCCCCAGGAGTTGACCCCTACGTCTTCCCGTGTGCTACTTAAGGCAGATTTTGGAGTCACAAAATTCACACATTGCACTTAGTTGTGTACAGACTGTCTTTCAAGGGTCCGTGATCGTGAGTTACTAGCAAGTGTTTTATTCCCAGAAAGCGGCTCATAGTAACCAAAGTGCAACAAAGCTGGAAAGAAAGAAAAAGAAAGAAAGAAAAAAAACACCTCCCCTTCGAGGTAACTGGCAAAGAAATTGTTGCTTTAACAAGTACAGAAAGTGAATAAAGGAGGGGGAAGGGGGCGAGTGTGGATGCTCAGTATTAGCCGAGGTCTGACTTCAGTGCGCATTGGGCGCCCAAGTCTAAATCATACTAATACGGCCTCACTATTAAGTACCTCCGAAATAGAAGAGAGTTCAGATGTACGTATAAGTGAACTCTCATTGACGTAATTTATATATCTAAGAGGATTTCACTAACGCTGGCAAGGTAAAGTTTCTGCAAATAAAACATTGTAAATGCAATGCCGGGCAAAGTGCCAGAAAGAATATGGATAGCAGGGATCATGGTAGAAGTCTCTCTCTCTCTCTTTAAGCAGACATCCCACCGCAAGGCAGCCTATAGCACTTTCAAAATAAATGGCTGAAGTCCCCATTTCCAATGTCTCCTTCCTAGCGGCTGATCTCCGGGTTTGCTTTAGTGCCTCGCTTATTTTGTGATGATTAAGGAATTTGCTTTAACTATGCTTCCCCGCCCCCACTTCTGCGTGCCTTTTAATAGCTTTATATGCCATCCGACGGTGATTTCTCTCGGAAACCCCCACCTCCCCCAGTTGCTTTGTTTGAACGTTCCTCTTGGAACTTTCACTGGGCGAAAGGAGGTTCTGAGCCAGTTGGGACCAGCGCTGTGCAAAGCTCCCCTCTCTCCTACCTTTTTCTGTAGGCTCATGATCCTAGAGTTTAAGCGTGCACAATGTGTGCTGGATTCGAGAAAGCGGATGTGAAGGGGTTTGGTGCTGAACTTGGATGCAGCCTCTGCCTAGAGGGCGCAAACAATCGTCCCACGTCCAAAAGTCTTACGAAGGGCGCCAAAAGTTACTTAAGATAATATTGCTAACCACAAAAAGCTGGAAATCGTGGAGCAGGGCTGCCTGCTGCACCGAAAGGACTGCTAGGGGCCCGATCCCGCATTCCCCGCGCACCTAGGATGCCTGTGGAGTTCATTATCTCGGAGCTCATGGAACTTCATGTTAGCTTGTATTTGGGTCGGACAGGGAATGGAGGATCGGGCCCCAGAATGGAAACTACCCCCCAGTGATTCACTTTATTCTTAAAACTATTTTTTTTTATAAAGAGATCTTACTGTGTATCCTCCTTTTTGCCGCAGGGCTCTAAATAGAGGCAAATGTAAACATTATAGCAACAAAAGAAAGTTGTAATAAGTTATAGAAGTTTTTTCTTTCTTTTTCTTTTTAAGGCATGCTTTGGTCAATATCTGCTCGCTGTGCCTCAGGTACATGTCTTGCTGTCAGCCAGAAACTTCTGTCGAGGAAACCTGAAGAGCAATGAAGTGATATATAGCAGCAAATATGTAGAGGAAAGTGTTTCTTGTCATTATTTGACTAACAGATACAGACCACTTTTTATCAAAGGAAAGCACTGAGTGAAAACAGCTCATTTTTCAGTTAGTCCAGGACATCCCCAGTTAAAGAAAGTCTTGTAGAGAACTTCCATCAAACATCGCCCTGGTAAATTCCAAGAATCTCTTTTCAGTCAGCAAATTCAGTGACGTACTAGCGAGGGAACAGAAATGAAAAAGTCTCCAGTTGGAGAGAGAGGATTTTTGTTACTTTTCTTACACCAGGTTTTCTGACAGAGCCTTTTCTTTGAGCAGCAATGGGCACAGGGATTAACACTCCTGAACTTGTTGTGAAAAGGCTTTACAGTTTGAAATACAGTATCTACATCTCCCATGCACATGAGAAGCTCTGCACGCTGCATTCGATGTGTCTTGTGGAGTCTCCTTTCCTTGGGGGTGGTGGTGGTGGTGGTGTTATGAATGGTTGTGGATATGTAAGTGTCTGCAGGCTGCATGCAGCTCATTGGGAAGAGGAAGAGGAGAAGGGAGTACTCCATCCAGGAGATAGATATATTGATGTTAAACCGGAGAGAAAATATAAGACTCAATAAAAGAGAAAAGCTAGCTGACTGGAACCTTTCCAAACCCAAAAAACCAAACCCTTCCTTGTGCCAAAACAGTACGTTATAGCCTAAATAAGTGGCTGGAGGCTCGGTTCTATTTTAAGTGCTTTACTTTTACTTGGGAAGGGGGGAGTAAATGCAGAGCACAGGTTGTGCATTTTTAGTAAAATAAGCATTCCTTACCATACAGTGATTTATTTAAAATGGCAATCACATGCCAAGGATTAGAGATATTTGGAAAGTTTTGAACAAATTTATCCCCCTCCCCCCACAAGGGACTTAACTTTAAAAGACATCCCAGTTGGTAAAATATTTATGGTCCTGATCCGTATTAAGGTGTGTAGATCTTAAAAAAAAAAAAAACCACCACCCAAAACCTAGTGGACTGTACCCACGCCAGGGTTATAATTCTTTAGTCTCAACAGTCCAGGAAAAAAAGAAATCTGTGAAAATTCCACGTGTAAAAAAAAAAAATCTTCAAGACCTCCGCTAATGAACACGATGCCTGCAAAAAAAAAAAAAAACAAAAAAAACAAAAAGTTTGGAGTTTACAATGCGTAATTTAATATATCCCACTCTTCAGAGGAGCGTCTGCAAGGCGAGCAGCTGCCCCCCAAACGTTCCCAGTCTTTTGCATCTGTGGAGCTACAGACGCAATGTAGAGGCTATACAATCGGTAGCCTGTATCGGTGAAGTTCCTTAGGCGATGCACGGAGTAAGGGAGGCGGTGGGGGTGGGGTGGGGGGATAGCGCGGTGGAAAAGTAGTTTTGTTTGCTGAAGCACATCCTGTAGCCTATAGCCGCCCGTGAGTCCTGCCTGTAACTGCTCCTGACTGCGTTACCCAGTAATGCACTGAGAGCGGGGATCGGGGATAGGGAGGGCTGGCCGAGCACAGCACTGCAGCCCCTCTCCCCTCCCCTCCCTCCCCCGGGCAAGGCAGCGAGCGAGCTGCTGCTGCTCTTGGTGCGGTGCAGAGCGGAGCCGGAGGCGCGCGGGCAGGTTCCCGGGGAGCCTGGAGCCTGGGCGCGCTGCTGGAAGCTGGGGGTGGGTGGGAAGTGTGTGCTATGCCTTTAACGCCTGGGTACAGTAGACATGTATAGTGTGTAGTGTAGGGAAAGTCTAGGCGGGGTTAAAGTTCAGCTCATGGAGCTGCTCAGCGCTCGCTGCAGTTTAGCAGAGTTGGAAATGTGAAAGCAAGAAGCAGGCTAGGTTCTCCCCCCCCTCTTTCTCTCTCCCTCTCTCTCTCTTTTCCTCTCTCTCTCCCTTTCTCTCTCTCTCTCTCTCTCTCACTCTCTCTCACACACACACCTCCAAACCACAAAAACCCCCACAGCAGTCATGTATTCTCCTCTCTGTCTCACCCAGGTAAGCAGCTGTTTGGATGCATTTGGGGCTGGTTTTGCTGGGTGGTGCGTGTGTGTATATGCGCTGGGGGGGAGGATGATACGGGGGGGGGAGAAATACAGCTTTAAGAAAGTAACTTTGTTTCCATTAGGTTGCATTCCTCTTCTTGCACGGCCATTTGTGTAGGCACATGGCTAATGGCGCCTACTTATTAATGGTTTAATTAATATTGGTGGTGGGGGTTTTCTGCTCATATGCAATTTTGGGGGGGACGACCTGCACGTGTTTAGCAGGGTTGCTGCCCATGACATGCTTGGTCATCTGCAATCAATACTCACTGTTTGTGCTTCCGATGCGAGTAATGCATGAAAACATAGATGTGCTTAGGGTTATTTTTTTAATGTAGCATTAAAATCTGCTGCATTTTCTATTTTAAGACGTAAGGTATTGCATGGTCTGCATTGATTTCCCTCCCTAAAGTCCACACTTTTGTTTGTAAGGGTATGGTTCGTAGATGCGGTTAAGGTTTGCCTATGAGTCTCTCTGTACATTACCCATGCCTGGACCTATAGCTATATATATATATATACGCACCTACGCATAGATCTGCAGCTATCTACATTGCCCTGATCTATAGCCCTACATATATAAAATACACATTGCACCCATGCAGAGACGTATAGCTGCACGCACTGCACTCCTGCATAGATCTACAGCTGTACATACATTGTACTCTCGTGCACAGATCTATATCTCTGTAAGTACACTGCAGCCGTGCAGAGATCTACAGCTCTATACGTTGCACCCCATGCACCGATCTGTAGATGCAGCCTCTGATGGTCAAGAACGTCTAGCTCTGTCTTGCTCCCTGGAAATGTACTGCTTTGACGCGAGTTGTCACTTTCCCGGGTGTCACATTTGCCTGGATGTTTGGGGAGTGGGGGAAGTTTGGATTGCAAGTTCAGTCAGTGTTTTGCACAAAGTTGCTCGAGCCCTTGGGGCAGCAAAGTTGCCTCTGTGTTATTTTTTAACATTATTATTGCAAATGCCTTTCCCCACTACATACTCCCTCCCTCTCCATTGCATTGCCCTGGATCTCTGGAGTTGAAGCTTGTGTGCTGACGCCCAGCCCTAGACTTGCCCTCCATTCCGGACGGTCTCTTCCTTTCACAGCTGCTGCTCCAGCTCCTGCTGCTCCAGCTACACTTAACTGCTCAGGACTTCGGGCAACTTTTCTTCCCAGCCTCCTCTCCCTCCCTCTATACCTCCTCAGGCAAAGGATTGCGCTTTTGCTGCTTCAGATCCGGTGCTGGCATTTTTCATATTTATTTTCGCTATTAAAAGGCATGAAGCTGAACTGAGATGTGATTTTTGTTCTCTCCAAAGCTTCCCCTCCCCTCCATATAGCTCTGTAATCCTGTCTGGGATTTAGATGCCTTCTAGTCTGACTATTATTCATAAGGATGATAGTTTCTATTTAGTTCCAATTAAGTACCTTCTTCCGTCCCTTTTAATCCAGGTTATTGCAGACATTAAATTGTACACCTTCAATTAGCAGGAGATAATCGTTTGAACTGGAAATACTTTGTGGCAGACTCACACCAGAGATTATTTCCTCCTATATGAGAGCATTATTCCTATTATTTTATGTTTATATATATATAGAGAGAGAGAGGGAGTCATTGCTGGAGAATGAGTGACTCTAATCATAGGAATGGATAGCTCTTAGAAGTAGCCTGAATAGCTTTAAAAGTTTTATTTTTTCCTTCCATAAATCAATGAATTTGTGGTTATAGTATCCAAAGTGACTATAGGTTGGAACTTTACCATGGTAGTAATCTTGCAGTTGATTATAGGCAGAAGGTAGATATAGTGAATGGGCTTGTGAGCTTCCTTGAAATGCGGGGGTGGGGGTGGTGTTTCAAACTCTGTACCTTTCTGGTCAAATTTATGCCAGTTTATTAATGCAACTGGAAATACCTACTGTCTGTTGTTTCACGTTCTGGATGATTGGTGATAACATAACTTTCATAGAAGAAGCCATATACTATTATCCTTTCAAACTGCACACATGTATTCCTGTTTTAGTAGGCCCAGTGGGACATTAAGAAGAAGACTTAAGACAAATTTGGGATATTTTAAAATGCTGAATATTGTATCATTCTGTTCCAGAATTCTTGCATTCTTGTTGCACATTGGAAAAGTAGTTTAGGGATTCAAAAGCCCTCTTTTAAAACTCCACATTGAGAACGGAACAGTTATGTGGTTCTATCATTTTACGTAGAAAACATACGCGAAATCATTAATAAGGGCGTAAGTAGTTTTATATATTTAATGTCAGAATTAACATAGGCCTTTTATTTAGACAAGTTTTGAAATAAATGCTTTTTAAAGTTTTGGTGAAACATTAGAGTTTTAGAGGTGAAAACATTAGAAAGTGGATTTTAAAAAAAATGGTCATATAGGACATTAGTCCAAGAAACGCAACTGAAATGACATGACTATGTACCTGACATAGAGATTTGAATCATCTATAAGGAAAATATACACAGCATTTGTTTCACTTCCCCGCTGCATATCCAGAAAATATTTTGGGCACACATGCACCTCTCTTTATAGATTTATGGCCAAACATTTCTAGGAACATGGGGTTTAGAGATTTTACCCTTGCTATATCTGACTTATTTTCAAACACATCCACGTAAATATATTGTGGAAAACAATTACTCTAAAGCATTACATTATTTTTTTAACTCTGATCTGGATTTTAAGGCATTTTTTCAATAGATTTTACAGGTTTTTTTAAGAGTATGTGAGAATTTTTATATACATATAGTTCTAAGGCCCAGCTTTTAGATACAGAATGTGCTTTGAAGCACTATATTGACAAACTGTGAGAAAGTTTTATGATAAAGCTTACTGTTTATCACTGTGTTTTAAAAAAATGTATTAAACACATTAGTGGTAACTTTTATTTTTTAGAATAATCTTTAATTGTTAAAGGAGATAACAGTGCCTTTAAACTAAACTTTTGAAATATTTTTTAACTTGACCTGAGAAAAGGCAAAAATAATCTTATTTTCTTTAAATTTTTATATTTTGCCGTGATCACGTGATCCGACCTGCACATGTATGAATACTTGCTCTTGCATTGCTACATTTCAGAAAGTTGTTTGGTATTATAACATTGAAACAAATAACTTTGTTATGTAGAATAAAAGATCAATTTTGGTTGGATTAGTAGTGGATTCCTTTATCCCTGTTCATATTTTGCTAATACCATGTCACTGAGATTTAGGTAGGTTGATTTTACAGGGCAATATGTTTATGAAGACAGTTCGAAATACTGGATGAGTTAGTCTGTCAGTCTTCTGTTCTTGAATTAACCTTTTTGTTTAGTACCTCATTTTGAAAAATCACATTAGACTGTTTATGTGATTATGTTATGTGTATATATATGTGGTGTAGCATGTAGCAGTTTAATACACACTAATTACTGCTTAAAATTATATCCTGGTCTTTAGGCCACATAATGGTTCTGAGCTTTTTTAAAGTCATCCCTGTCCTGTTCCTTTCTCCCCGCCCCCCTTTCAGGTTCTCTGTAGCTCATCTTTAAGACAGATTAAAGGAACTGTATTTTAGATAGTATCCAGCCTAGGTCCAAAAAAGTCATGAGCATATGGGATCAGTCAATAAAAAGTACTGTTGAAAGCAGAAAGTTAAATATTTCTGGATAAACCAAGATGTATTTAGAATTTGTTAATGCTTAAAACAATCCTCCATTTCAATGTAGGTCTTTTCAGCGAATTGTGTGTATACCTTAGCAGATAAACTTTGACTTTGCAGAAGGCCTTTTCGCACTATCGGCTCTTCTAAAAGGAGGAGCGGGGGAGAACATTTAAGGATCAGAAGTGTGTTTTTATTATTTTTAATAGCTTCTGGTGAACTGCAGCTTTTACCGTTTTTTCTTCTAAAGCTATTTTTCATTTGTGAAAGTGCAGCTACACGTGTTATGTTTGCTGCCTTCTCTTACTTTTTGAATCTACTGACCGAAAGCTAGCAGCAATTTTTTTTTTTGTACTTTATTGAAATTTGAAACCAGGATCTTCTCCAACGGGAGGGAGAGGGGAAGTGTCATTCACCAAAGTTATTGTATTTTTACATATGATATTTTAGTAATCATTCATATTTGTAATGACTCCTGCACTGTCGTGCTGCATTGAATATCTCTCTTTCATTTTCTGTAGTTTCTAACAATCTCCATTTTTTTCTGATATAAATGATCTAATGTTGTGTATCAATTTTAATATTTACATTTTAGGAACCACAGAGAATACATGCAATTAAGCCATTTAGAAAGCTAACACAAGGTCTTGAATTGTAACAGGATTTTGCTAATAGAATGTTCCTATCACTGATTTCTCGGTTTTGCCTATATTTGTTTGAGCAGCAAAGCCTATTTAAAAAACAAAAAAAGCCATTGGAGCTGTAGAATAAGTATATTTTAACAATGTTATTTTTAAGGTTATGAAATGATTTTGATACGTGACATACTCTACATGTGAATATAAAAGAAGAAATTCAGTTAAACGGAAAAAAAAACAACAACCCTGTTACCTTGCAAGAATGGACATAAATTAGAGTTTAACATGGTGTAGGAAGCTTTGTGCAGTTTCATGGTGGGGTTTTTTGTTTTTTTTTTTTTGCCCCGCAGGGCCCAATCCTGCAAATGGGAGTAACTTCATTCATGGGAACTGTCCTATCGACCTCATGAGTGAAATTAGTCCCTTGCATACTCGTTTGCAGAACTGGGTCCTTAAAGTGTACATGCTTTTCTATAGATAGTGTAACATTCTGTAACAGTATTACCTAGAGAAACATAACAAGCAGAATATAATGAATTATAACATGTTTTGATCTCCCTGTCTGATTTATGTAGTACTTTTTAGGTATATTTATTTATTTAAAAAGTTGAATATATGGATCTTTCTTGCAACATATTTATTCAAGTTCAGGAAACTTTTTAATACTGATTATTTCTGTTTCAAGTAAGATGAGTGAACTTAAAATATTATTACTGAAAGCAAGTGCTGTTTTCAGGTGGAGAAAAGTATTATAAATGTGGTAAATTCTTTTAAAATATATTAACAAAAATAAAACAAAATGTATTAACAAAAATAAATCATTTTTTGAGTTTGGATTACTGTGGCAATGCTAAGATTTTGTGCCTTAATATTTACATAGAAGCTTCCCTCTCTTTTTTTTTTTTTTTTTTAAATAGAAGACCGTCAGAACTTGTCTTGTATCCATGGCATAATATCACATTTATTATTTTTGGTAGGCTACATATAAACCAAACAGTTTTTTTAAATTATAAGGGTAGAGTTTAAGTTTTTAATACTGTTTACTGTTAGGCATGCTGGAGAAATTTGCAAACTGGTTACATTATTTACTGTTTCTAGTGGTACAGTAGACAGAGATTAGAAGCACCTTGTATTGTATTATAAAATCACTTATACTGAAATTTTATTACACTGCAAATTGCCATTTCCAAATATGTCTTAGGGAAAGTTTTGCTGTATTTCAGACTTCCCCATACAAACATTGATTGGCATCCAAATGTTTAGAATTTGCCAAATTGGCGGGCATATGCTGGCTACACCACAAGCAGTGGGGTCAGGGAGAGAGCAAAATAAGATATGCATTCTTTGAAAATGGATTAAGGTCACTACACTTGTGTATTTTTAAACTTTTATTTTATTTTATTTTTTAATGATTTTAAGTTTTAGGACTGAGTCTAATAGTTACAGAATCTTCCTCACACTTATGTGTATTTTAGTTGTTCTCTACCCTCTGTGATAGTGGTGTCATATTCTTTAGTCTGGTATAATATTGAGAAAGGGTTTATATATAGATATGTATATCTGTAGATATAGTATGTTTGTGACTGTGTATACAGACGCTCCCCGACTTACGTAAGTGTTCTGTTGCGGAACGCCTTGTGTAACTCAAATTTTGCGTAAGTCGGAAATGTATTCCTGACCATTATGCAACACCCCCCCCCCCAAACCCTCCTATTTCTAGCTTTTGGAACTTTTTCCGTAAGTGCAGATTTGCGTAACCCAGGGGGCGTCTGTAAACATATATTCCATATATGTGTTAATATGTGCGTGAGATTACAAAAGTGCTTGTGTTTTCTGCACTGCATAGTATATACACATTGTCAAGCGGATAGTAATTTCTCGTGTTAAAATAGTATTTTAAGGAGGTGTTTTGAACTTTGTGACTGATTTGTTTGTGTTTTCATGACATCAGTATAATTCTTTATCATTTTTCCAGGATGAATTTCATCCATTCATTGAAGCACTTCTGCCTCACGTCCGAGCATTTGCATACACGTGGTTCAACCTGCAAGCCCGAAAACGAAAATACTTCAAAAAACATGAAAAACGTATGTCAAAAGAGGAAGAGAGAGCAGTGAAGGACGAATTGCTGAGCGAAAAACCTGAGGTCAAACAAAAATGGGCATCCAGACTTCTGGCAAAGCTACGGAAAGATATCAGGCCTGAGTACCGAGAGGATTTTGTTCTCACAGTCACAGGAAAAAAGCCTCCATGTTGTGTTCTTTCCAATCCAGACCAGAAGGGCAAGATGAGAAGAATTGACTGCCTACGCCAGGCAGATAAGGTCTGGAGGTTGGACCTTGTTATGGTGATTTTATTTAAAGGTATTCCGCTCGAAAGTACTGATGGCGAACGCCTTGTAAAGTCCCCACAGTGCTCTAACCCAGGGCTGTGCGTACAGCCACATCATATAGGAGTTTCTGTTAAGGAACTCGATTTATATTTGGCATACTTTGTGCACGCAGCAGGTAAGTGCATTTATGCAAAGTTGTCCAACTTTCTGTATATCTACAGTCCTCTGCTGTACCATCTGAGTTGAGTGTTATGAGCAGTCAGAGACCGTATGAGTCAGTGTTTGAACTTGGGAGAATATGTGCCATGTAAATGTGGTTGGCAGCATGGTTTTAACGCCAGTTCCAGGCCTGACAAGTAAGAGAATCTACACCAATATACTCTGGTTGCGAATAGACAGGTGTTCTCACACTTTCTGTTGCCTTTAAGAAGTAATAGTGTCAAGATATGTTGGTTTTCCAATACTAACAGCAATCAAATCTTTGGCACATCTAAACTGCTTTCAGAAGTGGCCGACGTTAATATTAGCACAGGAAATGTTAAAGGCTGTCTTTTAGAACTATGTAGAGGCCTGTTTAAAATGGACCTTATTTTAATATTGGTAAAAGAAAGAAGGTAGCTGAACCTTTTTTTAAACTGGCTTTGTATGTGTGTTGTGTCGTGTAAAGAATAAATTCAGGGAAATAGAAGTGTCAAAAGCCCAATGGTGGTAAGGCCCAATGCAAGACCCGTGAGTGCCTTCAGCTCGTATTGACGTGGGTGATAGTTGAAGGTGCTGAGCACCTTGCAGGATTGGTCCCAGAGAGAAAAGCAAAGAAATCATACAAATATGTAAATATAATAGTGCAGTGTGAATTGTGGCTAAAATAAAGGCCTTTGGTATCAAATGGGGAAAGTAAGGTCAGTGTTAAAAATGTAACTAGCACACAATAAATGAATTCACTTAGAATCTGACTGATACTAAGAACTGATGGCTTGTTTGACAATATTGCATTCAGGAGAGCGGAAATGCTTTTACACGTCATGAAATTCGCAATCTTGTCTGTGACTCCAATGCAAACCACACCCTGCCTGTGAATATTAGGATATTCAGAGGCTACCTAATAGGTCAACTGGATAAATAACATGCAGTAGCATTTCTTTTCAATCATTTTGTTTCTGAAAAGTTGCAGTGTATGAAATGTTAGGCCCAAGTTTTTGGAGCTTGTTGACTTTTCATATATACGTACTAGTTTTGCTGGATTTCATTCACAGTTGTAATTTAAGCCGGGAGTTGAAAATGGGGGGAAACAAAGAGACGTCAGTGGACTCTTATCAATAGAAACTTAATAAATATATAATAATAACAATAATAATAATATAAATCTTGCTAAAAGAAGAGAATACATCTATTATCTAGCATTCGTTTGGGGTGATACATAAAGTGCAGACTATCCAAAAGTTGCCTGCAATAAATCAATATTCGTTGCGATACATAGTATCACTTCAGTAACTTTATTGATATAAAAACAACAAGGAGTTTGGTGGCACCTTAAAGACTAACAGATATACAAAGGAACCTTTGGCTAGCATTGTGATATTTTACATAGTTAAGCTGTGAAACTTTGTAATTAGATGTGATTTGATCAATCACACTTCACATTGCTGGGGAAGAAAATGTAGGTAAATATTACAGGAAGAGCTATTGATTTACTACATGGTATGGTGAAATGGGAATGACCAATTCATGTAGACTTACATTTAGCACTAGTGTTGTTTAGTTAGTGTTATGTTTCATGAATTAAATGCAGGCTTCTGAAAAGGACTGTGAATTGTCAGCAGAAACCAGTGACCTCCTACCTTAAAAACGTAAATACACATTATCGTTTTTGTCCGTCATTCTGTATATGTCTAGGTAAAATATGGTTGAGAGACAGAGAGAGACAAGCAGCTAAACTAAGTACATATGTAATATAAGGAGGCCTAAAGTGATAGTTTTTTCTGTTATGGCAGTCACACATTAGATATTTAAAGAGTCTAATAATATTTTGATTAGCAGCATACCATCTTATCAATATGACAGTGGTAACAAACAGACCGCAGTTGCACTTACTGTTCTTTGGACTAAACCTTTGCCACAGGAACTTAAACATTAAACTTAATCTTTATTTACATTTATAGCCTCTTTTAAACTGTAAACCTCTCACTCTAACTATACAATTTAATATTTTACCTGTTGCTTACTGATTGTATATATTGCATTACACTGTTAATGCAGTAGTTTGTGCTAGGATGTTAGCAAATCTAATCATAAAGTGGGACAAAATGGTTGTAAAATGATATTTAGGAAGCATGCAGTGTAGTATTTGCCTTAAAAAGACGTAATGAAAGCAACATGGATAGGGCTACCTTTTGGTTTTTTTGTTTTCCTCTGATGCATCCCAGAATTCTTTGTTACACCTGAACACTGGCCAAGTCAACGGCGATTGGTTCTCACAGAACCGCAGTAATGGCAGCTAATGCTGTGTGCGCAACGGGAAAATGACAAAAGAAAATAGTAAGCATCCTTTGTCTCAGAATATTTCAGACTTGATTTCAGAGATTTACAGACCTGTTATTTATGCCGAGGAAGTTGCCAACACAAATATTAGGTAGGTTGGTCAACTTACATATAGCTGATTTGACAGGCATCTGCTATAGTGCAGAAGATTTGTAAACACTAAACAATGTTTTTACCTCCTTAAAAGTTTTGAGAAGTTGCCAGTATTGGCAGGAGGCACAGACTTTGAAACGTGCTTTAAGATCCGTGCCAAAACCATTGTGGCCTTTTCACCCATAGTGCTTGCTTCTTTTTAATATTTATTTGTTTATTTATTTAATAAATTAATTCTGTTCCACTATGCCTTGTTCTAGATGATTTCAACAGTGAGATGTTCCTTTCCATCTAAACGTGTACAATAATTATTGCTTTGAGTCCAGGCTTTCTCTTTAGTTGGACACTGTCATCTATAAGAGAATACATGTGCCCAGATTTAAATAATGCTTCTGACAAAGCAGATTCAGCTACAGAAATGAATTATTCTCTTTTAAGAACTACTATATAAAGAACAAGAAAACTCAAGTATGTGAATACACAAGCTGCATGCCATTTTTGTAAGAAAATAAGGAATGTTGGTGTTTTCTGAATTAGAAGGTGACCAAAAATGTATTGAACTATAGAGCATCAGCTCCAATTTGCAGTTTGTAACCTGTTTAAGAAAAATATTCTCATACCCTTAACTTGGGTTGGCTTTTTAATTTTTCATTTATTCTGCACATGTATCAAATGACAACTTGGAAACCACTGTGGCAAACCGTTTTCTTTGTGGGAGTGTAACAGTAAAGCTAATTTATGACCAGTTCTTTACCAGATGATCTGTATCAGAGTCTACAATAAACCAGGCACGTGGCAAGGTCACAATTTAAGTTGTTAAGGTCATAACCTTAGCCACCAGGCATTTGACCTTTTAGATAAAGTTAACCTTTGTTCATTAGTAAGCACTCAACCAAGAACTTTCTTGATTTTTTTACTGCTTCAGAGTTACTTCTGCTAATGTGATCAGATTGTAGAAAAGATTCGCAGCTGAAGTAGTTAAATTTTCTGAGAGGTCATTTTTTTTACAGACTTCTTGAGTGGACAAAGCTAGGTTGTAATCTATAGGCCACAAAGTGATAACAACACAATACTTGATTTTTTGACAGACATCCACTCTAGGCAAGCATTAAAGCTAGCTAGAAATTTACACTCAGAATCTTTTAATCTTTAAGACGGACATTTAAAAATGCTTAATTTTAATAAATCTGGGATTTTTTAATTTAAATAAAGCCATTTTTCTAATTTTAATAATAGTAAAAATGAAGCCAAGGTGGAAATAAGACATCTAATGTATTTGTGTAACTGTGAAAGTTTACTTCTCATTGAAATACCTTCTGTGGATAATTTACTATGTACAATAATACTATGTACACATGACTTTAAACTTAAAAAAGATACATTTTATGTTGTAATTGGTGGCATTTTAATATTTATGCTTAGGCTATAATAAAAGAGTATCAATTGAAATAATGCACATACAGGAAACATACTTGCATATATTCAGAATATCAGTGTAAGTATCTTTTAGTTCCAAGTCAGAAAGGTACATAACACTTTGCACCATCATCTTTTAGTGCAATTGTTACTGATTGTTACTGCATTAATCCTGTTAATAGCTTCAGTTGTTCAGTATGTATCTGTAATGTGAAAGGTGTTCTAACAGTACTGTACATCATAAAAAGAGCTGTCGCAGCGTCCTGAACCCCTGATACGTGCTCTGCAAAAGTCTAGTGTTTTATTGTGTAAAGTGTTACCGATTACCACATTACATACACCATATTGTTACCTTAACTTTGTTGTAGTGAAAGCTCATTTTTAATTACTTAGGTTACTTTCTTGGTTTTCTCTGAGACAGCATTTATTATTGAATTTAAATCAAAAGACAGAGTCCACTGTTAGTTTTTGATGCATTTTGTTTTTATTTTGGCTATGTTATTGCCATTCCATCATACAGATAGCCACGATATGCAGATTGGCCAGATGGTCGTGTTAACAGATTGAGAACCCGCTTCCCACTGCTAAAGAGCAGGTGTAAGATCAGTAGGGTTTTTTTTTTCCTCCCAAGATTCATCCCAAATGCTCATTAGAATAGTGTTTAATGATTTAAAAAAAAGGCCACATTTCAAAATATCATCATATCTGTCATTAAGTAAATGTGTAATGCTCTCTGCAATTTATATGTATATCTGGAGATATTTTAACCATATCCTCACTATGAGACTGTTGGAAATTGACTTCTAATTCATGACTGTTGACGTCCAGCGTATGTCAAAAGCAATCTTAAACGTTTCACACGTGAGGCTGGATGTTAATGACACACATGCATTACTTCATTACTGGTCTGCGTGTGCAGAGCCAAAGGAACCTGGTTACGTCAATATTCAGAAAATCTCTTAACGTCTCAATATTTATATGTTTGTTTTTCATGGGTCTTCTTGCCATAGAGAAACATTTCTGGGTTAAAAGTAATATGAGATGTAGTGCTCTCAGCGTAGTTCCACCATCAAAGAAGATCAGATCTTGTATTATTTCAAGCCCATAAAAGGCTCCCATTAAGAAAAGAAGCCTGCAGAAAACATAAGTACTCACAACTGGATTTGGAATACAAAGACTAAAATCTCTGGACATCCATCGTTTTACACACACACACACACACACACAGACAGACAGACACACACACTCTACGGTGTAGAAATATATCTTTGTCCATCAACAAATTCTTTTTTGGAAAGTGGAATAATCAGTCTCTGCTCCTTGCAGGAGCAAACAGTAGTTGACAGAAGCAGGATTTAGGGTGGGACAACTGCTTTCACCCTGCAGTTGTAACTGAGATGGTAAGTGGCTGTGTTCATTCTAACCCTAGCTATAGCGAAACTTGTGACTGTTTGCTATATCACGAACCATTGGCAGTTCACTCATGTGGTTTAGCTTTCTACTTTCACCAACAACAACCAAACAAACAGTGGCTAAATATGCTTTTAATGTGGCTAGAATATTTTCCAGGTGATTTTTGAAGTCAGTAACGTAATAACATTACTTACATGTGTTATTCTACAAGCAGAAGTGATCTGGAGTGAGACAGTAGATAGTGTGGGTGAAAAATTAGGAGAAGTCTTTGAATGGAGGTCAGTGCATTTATAACTGAGGTTTGTGTGTTGGTAAGAAAGTTACCCAATGCTGCTGGCTGGGTTTTGACTTGTCTACAGTTACTACGTTTTATATTTCCCTTCTTTTCCACCCAATGATGAATAGCATTAATTTAAATCTATTTAAGGCGAGTGTGGGAGAAACCACAATCTTTGTTGTGGTCACTGCTGTACACAGCAGGGCTGAATGTTTCATTTGGTTGAGGCCTCAAAGCAGATTCTAAAGGACCCAAAACACCATGTCAGCCTTTCAAGGCCTGCAGAGAAGCAGTGGAAATTCTGATTCTTCACAAATGCCGATATTTATTATTATGACTATTTGTTTTTTTTTAATTTCAATGTAAAGGAGAGGACGCCTGTCCATGGCTCTGTGCGTTCAAACAATTACTGAAAAGAACATTCCTTTCAAGAATAACCACCCAGCACTCTACTGAAACCACACACAACCAAATTAAATTAACATAACCAGGTAGTAATTCAAAGCAGCAAAATAAACCCAACTCCATCAACTCCCTCACCCTCAATCCTCCCCAGAGCTCTAGCAAAGAGATGTTCTTCACAGCACGTCCTAAGTATCAACAGTTTGGGGCTGTTTAGAGCTGGGTAGGTGGGAATAAATTCCAGACCAAAGTATCCGTTCTAGAGAACTCCCTGCTGGCGGGTTCTGTATCAAGCGGGTTCCAGCTCACGTAGCTTCGCTAGCCACAGCTGTGGCTGTAGCACCCAGTCTGGATTATTTAAAATTAATTGGAGGATTATAATTACAGATTAAATATGCAAATTGAAAATTCGGGGCTGCTTGTTTAATCATTGCCATAGCAGTCACCATGGTTGACTCTGTGATTATCACAGAGAGAGCTTGAAGCAGATGGAGTTCTTTGTGAAATAAACGAGAGAGTTTTAATCCCAGGTAGATACAAAGATACCCTTTGATTCATTTAATTTGTGTGATTATCAGTTAATTATTTGTATTATGGTAGCACCCTGAATCCATGATCAGTTCCAGAGCACTGTTGTCTTAGGCACTGTGCAGACATAGAGGTAGATGAGGTTCCTGCCCGCAAAAGTTTACAATCTGAAGATTTGGTTGGCTTGATCCAGATTCTCCAGATAAAATTTCCAAATGTTCAAACCTGAGGTGCTGAAGGTTAAGTGCACAAATTCATACTGAGGACACCTAATTAAATGACTTGATTTTCAAAAGTGCTGAGAACCTGCAGCTGCCATTGATTTCAGTGGGAGTTTTGCCCAAGTAAGTTAATTCTGATTGGTTCTGCCAGGAGTCTGAGAGTTTTCTGACCAGCTCTAGTGTTTACTATATTATTCTATTCAGTGGATCATATTCTCCCATCACTAGCAAGAGTGCAATGGAGTCTCCACTGGTGTAAATAAAAATAATGTATTTATATGCTTTGGGCAGTATTTAATAACTGTAACTTTGTTGACGTAAGTCAACGAATTTGGCTATTTGAGCTCAATTCTGTATGTAGATGCATTCACGTAACTCATTGAGAGTAATGCATATATCTCTAATGGCAGGATTTAGCTATTTTAAAGCAAATTACATTTCTTTGGGTCAAATTTATAGCTATCCTCCATAAAATATATATGTGCATCCATTTTGTGTTTACTAAACCCATGAGTGCATGTGCAAAATGGAGAATGGTGCCGTGTAAACTGCTTTGAGCTGTGTTTTGTGTGTATAAACTTGGGTTTTGCCTGTGCAAATGGGCTGCTCCTTCATATTTGGCCCTTTGAGCCCTATATTTAGAAACCTTTTTGAATCCTTAAAATTTGAGGAAAAAAATGATTGTGATCCTTTAGTAAGAATGGATGCTGTCAAGTGCCATCATATGCCTCCAGTCGAAGCCCTAGTAAAGCCTTGTAAAGGCCTGTGGCTGCAACTTTATTGAAATGTTAATTAAACCTGCCAGGTAAATATCTAAACTCATTTGGGCCATTGTGACAACCAAACCATTGAGACTCAGTACAGAACTATATCAGGCGCCACTAATAGTTCTAGACTCATGAAAAGAACCAGCCACACCATACTTGTATTTCAATGTGAGGCTTGTCCCCATACTGTTGTTGTCTATGAGCTCCTTTGGGGCCAAGAAACATGTTACACATCACCCGGGATCTTGTAATTGCAACAGTTTATCCTATAACCGTTAGTGTTGAGTGTTGCAAAAGCTCTCCTGATGTGGACTGCTGAGGGCACTGCCTAACCAGACCTTGGGGATGAAGTTTGGCTCTGATCATATACCAGAAAAGAGGGAAGGGAAGAATCCCATGGAAAGGTGAAAACCCTGATTTGGGTCAATTTACCAAAGAGGGAAAATTCCTTTCTCATCCCATACGTGGGAGACAGTAAAATCTGGTGCAATTCTAAGGAGAGCTAAAATAAAACAGAGGCAAATGCACATCCAACCATGGCAATAAGCTGCAACTGATTCATGCATTGGGAGGGTGAAGGGAAAAAATTCCCCATCTGAAGAGACTGGAGCATGCTCTCCAGTTTTTAAATAACCTTCACCCCTATATCCATTCCATTCTGGTTGACCAATCAGGTGCCATGGCAGGTTTTAAAATGGCTAGTTAGGCACTGCCTTGGGCTCAGGGAGAGTGCTCTTTCTTCATAAAGCCTTTATATGGTAGTGATACGAGCTGAGTAAAATTGAGATCAGGCTAGATTTAATTCTGAGCTATTCTGAAATTTTCATGGCTTTAGTGAAAAATGTCTGTCACTCAAAACCTAGATTTGAATTTAGTTCTTCACACTCCGGGACTGAAAAGCTCCACACAACTGTGTGATTTTGGAGTGGAAAGCAATTAGCATATTTGGTCAGGATGATATAGACAGTATGTCTGCATTCCTTTAAAATATAAATCTCGGTCATTTAATTATGTTTTCAGAGGGCAGATATGAGGATATACTGCAAAACTCATTACCTATTATACTGACACGATAATCTTATTAACCTTGCTTTCTACTTTTTAATTTTATTGTGCACCCTGTATAACTCTTACGATATCAAAAATAATTGCTTGGCGAACACATGATGTCAGAGGTCTGATACAACATTTATCTTCACAAGTGAGGAGACTGATAACTTGCGAGTTACATAACTGCATGCAAGGGATCAGATAGTGCCTCACAAGAGAAGGAAAGTGAAGATAATTGTCATCCGATAATATACAAGACAAGATGCAGGCATGTGCGTTTGTACTTTAGATTGAAAATCAGTCTTGCAAAACTGTTGTGAAAATTGACCAGCGTTTGTCAAAATATGTTCGTTTGTCCATTTCTGATGATAATTCCCCTCTCCCCCCAGTTTTACTCACACATTAACTGTTACTTGCTTAAGGCGAACAAAATGTTCAAGGCTGATGTTTACAGCCAACCACACCCCTCCAGTTGGATTTTCTATCATGAACCTTTACACTCCATCGCAATTCCACTGAAATCTTTCTCTCTCTTTCAGTGTTTAGTATATATTGGATATTTTCTCCTTTATTTTGTGATCTGGGGGTGGTGGGCGGAGGGAAACAAATGCCATAATAATATCCCTTTTCAGAAGAATATAGTTTAATTTTGTGTGTGCGTGCAGCAGCTGCCATTGGCAAGCTCTCATCTTTGTTGCCATGGTTTTTATTGCATGTGTGCCAGAACATCACTGGATGGTTCAGCATGATCCCGTTATTGGGTGAGATGTATCTATAGTGAGTCACAAAATTGTCATTTGATTGGTGGATTTTAAAAGTAGGATTATTCAAACAGGTGAGTCGTTACGATGAAGGGTCATTTGGTGGCTGATGACATAGTAACTTGGGTAGCGCTGGTTAAAAATACCACAGAGGCATGTTTTGACATATAGGAAAACAGCCCAACAGTATCCTCCAGTTGAACTATGAAGAGGCAAAATAAAATGGAATAGACACAAGTTAGGTCGGTTTTATTCAGTGCCATTTATGATGGCAATTGTATAAATACACATGTTGGACCCAGTCCTTTAGTTCATTCCTTCTCAAAACTCTCATTGAAGCTATTGGGAGCTTCATGCATTGACAGTAGCACCAGCTCCATAGTGTTTAGTTATTCCTAAACCATTAAAATAGGTGCAAGATGGGGGGCCAGTGTTGCATGTAAGGATCAGAGCCTGAGTGGTGCATGTGGAAAGCATATATTGGACCTACTTGAGATCTATTTGTGAAAAGTTCTATATAAGAGATAGGTATTATTATTTTATTACTCATGATTCTTTTAGTTGGGCATGTTGAGACTTAAGACAGGCAAAAGAATGAATATGGTCAGTGGTACACCATTGTATGAGCTATAAAACTGACACTGTATGCCTTGTAATCATGTGTGATATTAGCAAGACCCCTTGACTCTGCTATGCTGTTACTTGCTATGGCCATAGAGATGTAGCTACTATTACTCTTGTTCTTTGGTTCCATCTATCCATCAATCATATTAATAATGTGCCTGTCACATTGGTATCTAAGCAAGGACTAACTATTATTTGATAATATGTCTGCTATGCACCCATTTTTTGTGACCCTATGTGTCTTCTCTAATCATAACCATTGACCTCCCCTATTGTATCCCTTAACTCAAGCACTAGATGCATAAAGATCACATTGGGAAAAGTGCCCCGGCACAAGTTACTCCTTGGTGCAGAGTGCATTTGCAAATTTGGGAATTTGCCGTCTCGTGGGCAAGCCCTCCAAGCACGGAACTCCCAAAGGGAACTCTTAGGGCCTGATCCAAAGGCCAGTGAAGTCAATAGAGATACTCCCGATAGTGAGGAGTTCCATGAATGGAAGGCTGACATGCTCAGGTTTGTGGAGTGCAGGCACTGTGTACAGCGTGGTATGGGCCTGCAAGGAGAAAATGCAGGATGATCCTGATGAAAAACTAAGTGCAGCATGAAATATTGAGACAGCTTTATGCATGTAGCTTGCCTTTCTTTTTTTCAGTTGAATACAATCGCTATGAACTACAGATCTAAGCTTTGTAACTGAAATTACGACTAGTCAAACTACCACTTGAATATTTCTGCTTAAGGCCAATGTACAGATTAGAAAATATACTCTATACCATTGAAGGAAACCTGATGAACCTCTGCAGAGGCTTCAAAAGCAAAGTCTAATCTTGATATGTTATTGTTAAGGCAAAAATCTAAGAGAAGTTTTAGGACAGAAATATGATGTCTGTCACATTTCATCCCAAAGAAGATTGCTGGATTTTGGTGTTCTCTTTTTGCCTAAAGCAGTAGACAAGAGAATTTTAGTTTGGAGTGGAAGAGCTATAGCAAAATCCCTGTCTGGTACTACACAGGGTGAAATTTCAATTTAATTCAGTTGGATTGTTGTTCTTTAGTGGTAGATTTTACTATTTAAGCAAAGTAGTTTCAAGTAACTTATAAGAAAGTATTGCTGTTGTTGTAATCCCTGTTGGGGAAAGATTGTGCAGTGATGAGGACTTGATGTTACAATGACTTCATAAAAAATATCTGGTAAACCTACTTTCATTAATTGCTTTGCTGGAAAGTCAGTTCCTACATTACTTTATTTTAAGGTATTGTGAGTGGCTGGTACAAATGTAGAGGGGTTCGTTTTAATTTCTGCTGACCATTTAGAAGGTCAGATCCTCTACTGTTGTACATTAGAATTGACCTGCCGACCTCAGTGGACCTGTGCTGATTTACAGCAGCTGAGAATCTGCTCCATAGTGTTTATGTAAAGCTTTTTAATTTTTTTCAGCTGCTGATAATTTATACTTGCAGATAAAAATGTCTTTTGAAAAGTAAGGTCAATTGGAAAGACCACAGGGCTGGTTAGGTAGGAGGTGGTATTTTCATGGTCAAAATGTCGCTCTTCTTTGGAGATGGATCACTGATATCAACTGACAGTTGCTTGTTGGTGCCTAGATTCTATGGCTCATTTATTAATATTCATGTTATAGAGACAGATGCTGTTCTAGAGATTTTCACTCCAGTCTGAGAAGAATGTCCTCAGGATGTACATTCTCTGCGACATGGCAAAGGATATGGAAGTGTGATACCTGGACAAAATAATATGCTCAGAACCCATTTTAAGCTCTAAAGCTATTCTGCTCAAATGTTACAGATCACAATCTCAGTATTTATTTACAAGAGTGGAATAATTATTTTAAATATATGATTTTATCCTCTTATTTAAAAAGTGAATTTTTGTGCTGTGAAATGGACAGCCCTGGAGATTGAAACCCTCTTTCCATAGAATAGAAACAGCAAGGGCAGTAACAGTGCAAGCTCCCCTGCATTGCCTCACCATTGTGCCTAAATCCTGACCCTGAGGCATTGGTCCCCATACCTGTTCAAACCCAGAACATGTGGGCCTACATCAATGTCCGTGCTGTCCCATTGCAGTCCTAGAGAGGCACAGAGATCACTCTGTATGCAGACTGGGCTCTGAATAAGGATTCTTCACTGCTGATGCCTGGCACATGTGTGCAAGCTGTTGGATGATATATGCACATCCCCTTCTCAATATGCTGGGGCGTGCTCTGGACAGAATCTGTATGGAAAAACTTACCCAGTGCAAGGTAAAATTCAGAGTAATCTTTTTTTGAACAATCCTGTAAATCTCAGGACCAGCATCTTAAGTTTTCTGTAAGACAGTTCACTTTGGAACTGAGTTCTGCTATTTGCCAGAGTCTGATCGCAGATCTGTCATCTGTAATACTTATTCCTTTATTGTCCATACTGCTTAGCTCCATATTGCTAATCTCCGTTGGAACATGAACATTTTGTGTGTCCACTTTTAGTCATCCTCTGTTATTTTTTTTAATAACCTGAACATTCCGTTTCATCTCACTTACCAGAAGTTGCAAGTTTGATTCTTGTGCAACATCTCCAATGGCAGGTTCATAATAGATTGTTCCACTGAATAGATGTTGCAGTAGCTGGATTCCTGTGGCTCTTAAGAAGAGTTCTGTTTCCTCTTTTTCCTGAAGGTTTTCTATCATAGCTGTTTCTTGGCTTAACCACTGCTGAAGGTTTTTTTCTTTTTTTTTCTTCCCTATTTAAAGATAAATGTTCTTTCTTTTACTAAGAGGGCCATTTTAGTGGGCCAAACTTCAGGTCTGAATCACTCAGGGTATGTCTACACTGCAATTAGACACCCATGGCTGGCCTGTGCCAGCTGACTTGGGCTTGTGGGGCTCAGGCTAAGGAGTTGTTTAATTGAGGTATAGGCACTTGGGCTGGAGCTTGGTGTCTAGAACCCTGCAAGGTGGGAGGGGTCCCAGAGCTTGGGCTGCAGCCCAAGCACAAATGTCGACACCCCAATTAAACAGCCCCTTAGCCCAAGCTGGAGTCAGCTGCCACAGGCCAGCTGCAGGTATCTAATTGCAGCATAGACATACCCCAAGACTCCGTGGAATCACTAGTTCGAATCCCAGAAGAACCAGCTCAGCCCTTTCTTCTTCCTTAATTACTTATATTGAGTTCCATGAATTTTATTTTATGTGGGTCTTTTTACACCTCCTCCCCCACTCAGCTGGGTTGTTATTTGGTAACGATTCTCATGATAACAAAAATAAGGAAAGAGAGACTGTATAATGATTCTGCATGGACATAAAAATACCACCGAGCCTTTTGTAAGAGTAAACGTTTGTTCCAGGGTCCTGGGCCCAAATTCCTCCATCATTCAGGTGCTGTGTACTGTTTGTTTTATGGTTGCATTTCAGGAATGCCATATGTGTCTAGTCTGTGAAATATTCTTGGATCCTTCAGGATGAAAGGCCATGCTTAAGAACATAAGGATGCTATACTGGGTCAGACCAAAGGTCGATCTAGCCCAGTATCCTGTCTTCTGACAGTGGCAAATGTCAGGTGCCCCAGAGGGAATGAACAGAACAGGTAATCATCAAGTGATCCGTCCCCTGTCGCCCATTCCCAGCTTCTGGCAAACAGAGGCTAGGGATACCAACCCTTCCCATTCTGGCTAATAGTCATTGATGGACCTATCCTCCATGAACTTACCTAGTTCTTTTTTTAACCCTGTTATAATCTTGACCTTCACAACATCATCTGGCAAGGAGTTCTATAGGTTGACTGTGTGTTGTATGAAAAAATACTTTCTTTTATTTGTTTTAAACCTGCTGCCTATTAATTTAATTTGGTGACCCCTAGTTCTTGTGTTATGAGAAGGAGTAAATAACACTTTCTTATTTACTTTATCTACACCAGTCATGATTTTATAGACCTCTCTCATGTCCCACCTTAGCCATCTCTTTTCCAAGCTCAAAACTCCCAGTCTTATTAATCTCTCCTCATACAAAACTGTTCTATACCCGTAATAATTTCTGTTGCCCTTTTGTGAACCTTTTCCAGTTCCAATATATCTTTTAGAGATGGGGTGACCACATCTGCACACAGTATTCAAAATGTGGGCATACCATGGATTTATATAGAGGCAATATGATATTTTCTGTCTTATTATCTATCCCTTTCTTAATGATTCCCAACATTCTGTTTGCTTTTTTGACAGCTTCTGCACATTGAGTGGATGTTTTCAGAGAACTATCCACAATGACTCCAAGATTGAGTGGTAACAGCTAATTTAGGCCCCATCATTTTATATGTATAGTTGGGATTATGTTTTCCAATGTCCATTACTTTGCATTTATCCATATTGAATTTCATCTGCCATTTTGTTGGCCAGTCACCCAGTTTTGTGAGTTCCTTTTGTAGCGTTTCGCAGTCTGCTTGGAACTTAACTATCTTGAGTCGTTTTGTATCAACCGCAAATTTTGCCATCTCACTGTTTTTCCAGATCATTTATGAATATGTTGAATAAGACTGGTCCCACTACAGACCCCTTACTATTTACCTCTCTCCATTCTGAAAACTGACCATTTATTCCTACCCTTTGTTTCCTATCTTTTAACCAGTTACCAATCCATGAGAGGACCTTCCCTCTTATCCCATGAAAGCACAGAGCCTTTGGTGAGGGACTTTGTCAAAGGCTTTCTGAAAATCTAAGTACACTATATACACTGGATCCCCCATGTCCACATGGTTGTTGACCCCCCTCAAAGAATTCTAGTAGATTAGTGAGGCATGATTTCCCTCTACAAACACCATGTTGATTCTTCCACAACAAATTATGTTAATCTATGTGTCTGACAATTTTATTCTTTACTATCGTTTCAATCAGTTTGCCCTGTACTGAAGTCAGGTTTACCGGCCTGTAATTGCCGGGATCACTTCTGGAGCCCTTTTAAAAAATTGGCGTCACATTAGCTATCCTCCAATCATTTGATACAGAAGTGGATTTAAATGATAGGTTACAAACTGCAGTTAGTAGTTCTGCAATTTCACATTTGAGTTCCTTCAGAACTCTTGGGTGAATACCATCTGGCTCTGGTGACTTATTGTTTAGTTTATCAATTTGTTCCAAAACCTCCTCTGACGACACCTCAGTCTGGGACAGTTCCTCAGATTTATCACCTAAAAAGAACGGCTCTGGTTTGGGAATTTCCCTCACATCCTTGACAGTGAAGACTGATGCAAATAATTCATTTAGTTTCTCTGCAATGGCTTTATCGTCCTTGAGTGCTTCTTTAGCATCTCAATTGTCCAGTGACCCCAGTGTCACTGGTTGTTTAGCAGTGTCACTGGTTGTTTAGCAGTTGTTTAGCTAATATTAGCTACATCCATTTGATGTAGCTATTATTAGCAGTCAAAGTAGTTTAGCTGTCAAAGCAAGGGAGTGGAAGTCGGGAGGCTGATCACTAGATTTTTCTGTGTCTCTGTTTGCACCTCTGTGAAATGGGTTCAGTAATACCTTCCGACACAGTAATTGTGTTTTGAGATGCCACTTTAAAAGTGTAAAGCAAGATTTATTATTAGTAACAATAATTTCCTAAAGGGGGATGAAGCAAAGCTGTCTCACAAATCCATCATCATTACATATTTTAGTATATATTTTTAGTTACCCACCTTTTAACTTTTCAGCTTTTTAAAGAACTATTTTCTTAATACTAGCCCTACATACTCTGTACTCTAGGGCCAGTCCAACTTTAAGAAAGATCAATGAACATTGAGCCATTTAACATTTTAATTGTCTGCCTTTACCAAATGCTGTTTGCTGTGATGACCTGTTTGGATTATATCTCTTTTTTGTATTAAAAAAAAAAAAAAGAAAACAAAGGAAGTACAGTGCTATGCACAGAACAATTATTAAAAACAGTTGGGAAGAATATAAAAGGTACTGTGTGTGAGAAACAGGACAGCTGTGATGGTCTATTGGGAAAGTGTGTACAGATGGTGATAGGGAGGAGAATGACGACTACATGGCTGATAAATGAAATACAAAAATCATTAAATTGGTGATCTTACTAAGCAGTGTATTTTTGGGTAGAGGTGGTTGGTGCATCATTAGTGCTCACTCTCTGCCTCCTATTTAGCCAGAAAGTGCAACTGTCTTTGCATATTTGTAGTTCTGATTTTGATTACAATTAAAGACATTGTTTAATAAATTATATGTCATGGAATTATTAAAGAAGGTAATTAAGCACACGTTTTTTGCTGTATTTCCAGTGGCATGCGATTGTCATAAAGACTTTGCAGTACTCCAAATGAAATTGGATCCGAGTTAGTCACGGTAACACGTCGAATTTCATGAAATCTAAACCAGATTTCTTTGTTTTGCAAGAAGTGGAAACGACAGAGTAAACTGGATTCAGCTTGTGGGGTGTCATCATTTCAAAAAACTCCACTGAGACGGGCAAAACATTTGACATTTTACATTAATTTAAAAACACGTAATGATTGTGTACCTGGTGGTAAATCCAGTCCCTGGCACCCAGCCTGAGGATCTAGGGATATCCACAGGGCAGGTATCCTACAGAGGTGCTCCATGGAGTCCTAACATGCCTCCTTTACAGATGGGGATGGAAGGACTAGAAAAGCCACGCAGGGGCAGATCTTTTAGACTAGGGGTCAGCAACGTTTGGCACGCGGCTCGCCAGGGTAAGCACTCTAGCGGGCCGGGCCAGTTCATTTACTTGCTGACACGGCAGGTTCGGCCGATCGTGGCCCCCAGTCGCCGCGGTTCGCCGTCCCAGGCCAATGGGGGCGGCGGGAAGTGGTGCGGGCGAGGGATGTGCTGGCCGCGGCTTCCCGCCGCCCCCATTGGCCCGGGACGGTGAACCATGGACAGTGGGGGCCGCGATTGGCCGAACCTGCCGCGTCAGCAGGTAAATAAACTGGCCCAGCCCGCTAGGGTGCTTACCCTGGCGAGCCGCGTGCCAAACGTTGCCGACCCCTGTTTTAGACATCCATATATGCAGTTCCGCAGGAAGCGTATGTGGGTCTGGGCTCTGCCACACAGGAAGTGCAGCTCCCTCCACATCCAGCCCTTCCTTGCTCAGCAGAACGTCACCAGGTGTGTTATCAGGGTCTTTCCCCAGCAATGGCCAATGGAGCTTAGGGCAGAATATGCCACAGTATCATAAAGTAGAGAAAACCGCCCAGGTTCTGAAAGCCTTGACTCAAGGGTACTGCTGAATACGACTCTTAACATTTTTAACCTTAGGCAGGATGATGTTTTCCTGAGCATCTCATCTAGTTCCCAACTGACATCATTACAGCTTTTGTCCTTATTCAGTTCCCCTTGTTCATCCATTACTTAATGTTTCTGCTCACTGTTTCTAAATACCATCAATAGATGAAAGCACTTGCCTTAATAATAAATAGACTCCAGTAATACTGTGCTTTTCCACAAACTAACTTACTGTCCAGCCACACTGTGAGCTCAATGATGTCATTATATTCCTCTTCTGTTTCCTCTCTCTTTGCTTGGGAGTGAGTTGCTTTAGAATACCCCCATCTCTGACTCCTTGCCTAGCACCTGGGAATTGATTGCTTGTGTTTTAAATTGGAATCCATCCTAAATTGTGCTGCTTGCCAGCAAGCCAGTTCAATATACTAATGCATCAGCTTTAGTGCTTTGACTTTCTGATCTCTGGTACTATGAGTTCAAGTCACAGATAGGGATTAAAAATGTGAGTTTGGAGCGAGATGCTGAATTTCAGTTATGCTGGCTCGAGTGTCCGATTCATTACTGATATAGATCCTAATTGCACCTCTGCAGGTAGGACAAATGAAGTATAAATGGTCCTGCAGCACTTACAGCCACGTTCAAAATGCGGACTTGACAGGCGGGATAAAGAGGAATTGTTTTAGAGTCACCTTAGGCTGCACATGACAATGGGACAGGGAACAAGGAAAAAATGCAAAATAGTTCTAGAAGCTGGGACTGGACGAAAGGGGATGGATCACTCAATAAATTGTCCAGTTCTGTTTCACTCCCTCTGAAGCAGCTGTCACTGGCCACTGTCGGCAGGCAGGATCCTGGGTTAAAAGGACCATTGGTCTGACCCAATATCGTCATTCTTCATGTTCTTATACACAAAACTGGGACAGTTCTATATATCGAAAGTACTTGTATGGTCCTGGGCTACTACCTTAACCACTGGACCAGGGATTGGCAATTTTTGGCATGCGGCCCGCCAGGGTAAGCACCCTGGTGGGCCAGGCTGGTTTACCTGCTATGTCTGCAGGGTCGCCCGATCGCGGCTCCCACTGCCCGCAGTTCGCCACTCCAGGCCAATGGGGGTGGTGGGAAGCGGCGGCCAGCACATCCCTCGGCCCACGCCGCTTCCCGCAGCCCCCATTGGCCTGGGATGGTGAACCGCAGCCAGTGGGAGCCGCGATCGGCCGAACCTGTGGACACAGCAGATAAACAAACCAGTCCGGCCCACCAGGGTCCTTACCCTGGTGGGCCACGTGCCAAAGGTTGCCGATCCCTGCACTGGACCATCCTCTGCTTCCTCTGAAGCATCTGATACTGGCCACAGTCAGAGACAGGATGCTAGACTAGATGAACCATTTGTCTGATCCAGTCTGGCAATTCCTATGTCCTGATAAAGAATTTAGGAGGGGCCCATGCATCTCATGGCAGTTTTCCATGTGGAAAGAAGGCAAGATTGGGCCCTAAATATTTATATGATAATTTAAAAAAGGTACTTAGCCCTTGTATAAGTCAACATTTTACTAAGTGAACATTTTTTCATTTATTTCATGTTTTACCAGCTGTTAACTTGCTATGTCTATTTATTTGGTGCCCAACCTGCTCCACTGAAGTAAACAGCAGAACTTCAGTGAGAGAAGGACTGGGTTCTTTGTAAGTATGTAGGCTCTTGAAAAAGCCCTATCCCTGCTTATTGAATAAAATGTTTTTTTTAAATCTAGGCTTTCCCCTCTGAGGATCTGGGTTTAAATCCAACCTTGAGTCTCATGGTGTTATCCTGGTCTCTAGTGGGGTCTACAGCACACAACTGTCACGTGCACAGAGTGGTGTAATTTGGTACAATTGATTCAGCCTCTGCTCAAGAGGAGCAAAAGATGTAAAAAGTAGGGGTGCATTGATAGAATTGGATGTCGAACTTAGCTCAGTTCTTGCCTGTGCCATGTTGGTTCTGATAGTTCTGTTAGGTCTTTGTGTGTAAATATTTTGTTTCAGTCATAGCCCTCTGATTGTAGTGAAACTGAGCCTTTCAAGTATCAGAGGGGTAGCCGTGTTAGTCTGGATCTGTAAAAAGCAACAGAGAGTCCTGTGGCACCTTTAAGACTAACAGATGTTTTGGAGCATAAGCTTTCGTGGGTGAATGCCCACTTCGTCAGATGCATGTTAGTCTTAAAGGTGCCAAAGGACTCTGAGCCTTTCAAGGAGAAATAGAACCCATCTGAACTCAAGGCCTTCTCCCCTGTAGACAACATATTTCAGTCCCTTTTGGTGAAATCCTGACTTCATTGAAGACAGTGGCAACCCCTCTCCCCGATTTAGCTTTTATTAATTAAAATTTTTCATTCAGAGGAATATAAAGGAAAAAAATTCCCCACTCCATTAGTTAGAGGTTGCCTCATGCCCTGAACCTTGAAGATTAATAAACCTTCTAAAACTCTTAGTTTATTGTTATTTTTGTAATTCTTAACTATCCTGATATGGGATCACCATGGTTTCATAAAGAAATTGTGAAATCAGACTTGGTAAAGTTTTATCAAGTTCGCAAAAAGATCCTTCTTGTGACCAAGCAAATTTCCCTCTGCATTTTCTTGGAATGTTAAAAGGGAGGAAAGGTTTGATAAGGGGAAAATGTGTGGCAGCTTGATAAATTACCCTGGATTTCAGTGCATTAATTTCCCAAAAGTAAGATGTAATTGTTTTTTAAAAAAGACACAAAGTAATAAAAAAGGAACTATAAACTGTGTGTGTGTGAGAGAGAGAGATCATGTTGGCCACGTCGTGCAAGTTTGTTCCAAATTTCAGTTATTATAATTACAAAAAAGCACTTATTTTAGGAGCATGGTATATTTTTTTAATGAGCAGAATTTGAGTCATTTGTTTTTTTTTTTACAGATATCCCATAAATGTATTTTACCTCCCACAAAGAAAGTAGCCAGTTTTATTTACAGTTTATGTGCTAAAGGGGATTATTTGGGTACATATAAAATAATTTGGTTAATAGATGATTCATTCTTATATAAACATTTTATTTTTTATCAATATTTTGTTATTAATCAGCTTCCCTGTAGTATCATTCCACTGAGTACAGAAGTCCTAAAGCTTCAGTGACTAAAAGTTGCTTTGATTGGTACTAGAGAGACAGTGGAGAGAGCTAGGTTTTCATTGATTATAGATATTTCTCGTTGTAGCAGTCAGCTTTATGCCTGGCCTTGAAAATGTCTCGGAACAAAAGAATCTGTCTCTCTATTTTTTATTATCTAGTATTAGATCTGGATAAGGACACTTCACTAATCTCTCCATCACCAAATGTTTCCCTGGGAATATGAAGAGTTCCACATGTTAGCTGATTCTTATTTCCAAATATAAATCAAAGCTAAACACCTTGCAAGTCCGGATTAGATCACCCTGTATTATTTTTGTCTCTGATGTTCCCTCTCTCTCTCTCTCCTCTCCCATTGGTTTAAGGCCAGGTCTACACTATAAACTTACACCGCTATAACTACATCATTCACAGGTGTGAAAAATCCACAGCTCTGAGCGATGCAGTTATACTTGACCTAACCCCTGGTGTAGACAGCGCTGTGTTGACGGGAGGGCAGCTCCCATTGACATAGCTACTGCCTCTCATGGAGATGGATTAACTATGCTCTCCTGTCGGCATAGTAGTGTCTTCACTGAAGTGTACCCGAGTAAGCATTTGAGGCCTAATTCTGCTCTCAGTTACACTGGTGTAAATTCTGGAGGTCTGGATTTACCCCAGATTGAAATCGTTGTGACTCGGAGCAGAATTTGGCCCCAAATGACCAGTCTCATGTTTGGTGTGTACTGTTGTGCTACTGTGTGTGACGAAGAATGTGGAGACAAAACATATTACATGCCTAGATAGTGCTGAGAGCTTGGAAAGAAAGCATTCATTCTTATTGAAGCAGTGATTTGTATCTTTTGATTAGTTACTAATTTTATGTATAAGCAAAATTCTGTAATGATTGTAATTGAGGTAAGAGGCAGGTCTCCTATTATATCAGTATGATTTACAGCTGTTTTCCACAGAGAGCCTGAACCTGTGAGATACTGAGGTCCCTCATCTTCACATTGCTAAATGGCTTACAGAATCGGGCCCTTAAAGTGCATAAGTTGCTGTCCCCTGTTCCATTCCCACCCCAAGTATTTTAAGGCTCAAATAGAACAGTGCTACTCTTGTGAAGCAGACGGCAGGAAGGCAACTATTAAAAGTAGAAGGCTATTAAGCAGTCAGGTTTTTATTATGCTTTAGTGTTTTGTTTAAGTCTGTTCTTAATTGGTTGATTAATGTAAGCTAAGTCCTTTTCTCCCCCTCCATCTCTACAGATGGCAAATGGTAGGTCCCAACTGTCACTGTGCGTTAAAAAAGGTTATGGTTCAAAGTCAAAGATACAGAGATACCACAATAATCAATCATAGGACCTTCTCTCACTGTGCCCGGCCAGGCAAAAGTTAGACCTAGTGATAATATTCTCTCAAAATCTATTAGGAAGAATTTTTTTTCCCTCTAAATTTTATTTTGGTGAGATTATTTAGTTACTGAAAACTTCTTTTTGTCAGATTCACAACATTTAGATAAATAAAGGCAGAGTTGCATGCACAGAATTGTGCAGCTCAATATTGCCTTGGCTCATTTTCTTGTTCTTAGTTCTCGTCTTAAAAGTGTATTTAAATATATAGGCCCCAGTCCTGCAGTCTTTTCGTTAGCCAGGCTCCCATCATTTTCAGAGGGAGCCTTGCCCAGGCAACATTGGAAGATAAAAAGAATTAGCACAGGAGAAATATGGCAGCCTGAGTGTAATGTATGTTTTAAAGAAATACTTCCAAAGAAATCTCTTTTGTACCTTTTTAAATATATGAAGATGATTTATTAAGGCTAACTTCCTACTCAGGATGAAGTCTAGAATTATGCTTCTGGTATTGATCCATAAAGAGGATTTGCATTTTATTCATACTATAAAAGTGCTTTTAATGGTGACATCGTGGTAATTGAATCTATACTGTGTGTAACTACCAAAGTATCTTTTATATTATTTTATGTGGTGTAATACAATAACTAAATTTCAGTCTTGTGAAAGGGAATGGTAGTACTCTGTCCTTAAGTGTAACATATATAGCTTTTAATATTCTAACAGTGGAGTGGAGTTAAGGACATTCTTTATTTAAGGGGGGGAAAAGGAGAAAGATTTCATTACATTCAGCACAGTATGAGACTAAGTCAGAGTAGTTTTGCTAATTAAATTCAATTGCCATCCATTAGACCAATGGAATGAGATGAATCTACTATATAGCTGACACAGCACAGGTATGCAATTTGGCTAAATGGCCATTTTTAAACCTCAGCCTACATTTCTCGATTTGTTCATTTTTTGAGAGTTAGAATTTCTGCACACACAAAAAGTTGAATAATAACTGATGCCTATAGAAGGGTAAAGATATCAGTTTAAATAATCAGTCTCAGAGGAGTGAAAGGTTGCAGTGACTCAGTTTGAAAGTGCTTACTATAGTAAGCTTACAAGGTATAGAAACAGTAAGAGAGATACTGTACATGGAATTCTTTTCCGTGTTCATTCAGAGCTACATGTTTTATTTATCCCGATATCTAAATTGATCTATAAAATTGCTTGAGCTGCATTAGTTCTGTTTTATTTAACAACTCAGTCATTATTATAGACTAAGACTGTATAGTTATGTGTGTTTTAAAAAGTATTTGAAATTCATTTAGTAGGGTATGTTTGTCTACATTTCAGCATAACTCACTATTTTAGGAGACTTTATATGTCAGCCTAAGAAGTCTCTTACCTCGGTGAAATGACAAGAATACCACTCAAGCATTGGCTGGTACAAAATTTTGACAGCCAGCAAGCCTGTAATGCTGCTGAGTGCACAGATTTACACTTCCTGCCAAGATTAAAATTGGCTAAAACCAAAAAGGATATTAGGGATTGTCACTTTAAGAAGAAATAACACGTTGGGGTATTGCACTGGTTTCAGAAATGTGATGATCATTTGAACCGTCTTACCCCCTGGAATCCTACAAGCTAATGTGTAGTAATCAATCTGATTGAGTTGTGAATGTTAGATACTACAACTTGGGAGAGTAAAAATAAATCAGCAAGTTAACATGAAACTTTTTACGTCGATATGCTCTGAAGTCTGGGAGTGTAAAGCCCAAATCTGCAGTCTTTACCTTGACAACATTTCAGTAAAGTCGATGGGGCTTTTGCCTGAGCGAGGAGTGCAGGTTTTAGTCCATGGTAAGATTTGGATTTAGAATCAGGTTGTATTTTCTTTCAAGCTATTTTTAAAATTCAGTAAAACCTATAGGGGGGGAAATAACCAAGTATGGTTGAAAAAAGGCCTAGCAGAACATTGTTGATTGAAGGTCCTCTTGCTGCATACTGTGTATTCTTAGACTTTCCTTTTGGCATGGTTGGTTATGCTTTTTGATGATAAAGTTTTGGGCTCAGGAGTGTTTGCTCAGTAGAATCTAGACAAATGTGAAAAAAGTGCTTTCAAAGATACAATTAAACTTCCTACTTTGTTATTTACAGTAACTACCCTTTTTTAACAGTGGTGCAAGTTCAAATTAAGGTAGCAGTGTGAAGAGGGAAATGTGGGAACATTCATTTGTTGAAACTTTGCATTTCTTCAGCTTTATCGCCATCAGAAAGGAGATTGTTGTGCATTCTATTAAATACTGCCAGTATGATTAATTTAAAGGGTTACATTTTATTGAACCCTGGTGTAGATGTTCTTTGTCAACCCACATTCACTGCTAGTTAGAGTGTGTGTAGCATTTATCAAAACTTTCTGGAGCCCCTCTCACCTCATTAGCATCTGAATCTCTATTCAGCAGTTAATGTCCGTTACAGCTAGAGTGCTCAATTCTTGTTTTCAATAAGCCAGTTGTAAAATGTCAGACTGTCACTTACAATATAAAAAAGCAAAAATGATGGTATTTGTAAAAATGTTATCACCTCATAAAAACAAATTGTAAAGACATGAAAGTGATCTTGGTATGCTTTGCTTTCAGAAGTGAGTTAGTACAGCTGCTTTAAATACCAGTTGTCTGGATTCCCACACTTTCCTACCAATGGCGAGGTTTACACAAGCATAATTTAAGTTACAATTACCCTAATTAACATCTCATTTGCATAAATTGTTGAAGTCAAAACAACAAAGAATTACTTAAGAAGCTTAACCCTATTTGTCCAAAATAGAGAAATGAGTTTTCACTTTGCAGTAAAAATTGGCAGGTTCATATGTCTCTCAGCTATAATAGAAACTGAAGTTATACTATCAATTAATACATTATATTTTTGTAATAGGATGTGCCCCTTTTATTTATGGGATATAACATTTCAAAACATCCTGTTCTTGGAATCAAAGATACATAAAACTGTCAAAGAGTGATTCAGCATCATTTCCCACAGTTAGTAAAACTTATCTGATTGGTGGGGCTGATTCTTCTCTTACACCTGTGCAAATCTAGAGTCACTCTACTGGAATAAAATTGTTGGAAGAGGAGGATCATATCTAATATGTTTGAAAGCTCTGTTTTCTAAAAAAGAGGGCTTGCAAAGTAATGTAAAGAGGCTAAAGTGTAGCACTGAAAATTGCACTGACGAGAGACATTTTATCCTTTCTCAGCACTCACTTTAAGTAGTACACATACAGCAGAGTTGACTGGTCCTCTTTTGATACTCCAAGTGTTTTCAGACTTTCCAAGGTCACAGTAAACATTTGGTCTGATGCTGTAGCCTAATAAACTCAGCGAAAACTAAGGAATGCATCTGGCTTTCAAGAAGTTAAATAGTTCTTTACCATTTGCCGGTTTGGAATAACATGTCAGTGTATTTAGCTGTACTATATTTAATAGCACCAAATATATTACCTGAAGAAGTACAAACAAAAATTGCTGCAAATAAAGTTTTAACTCTATATTCAGTGGAAAACCAATTGACCTTCCCTATTTCAGGACTTTGGCTTCAAGGTCTTTTAGGCTTATAACTAAATATTGATGGTGCCTGTTAGAAAGACCTTGTCCAATGACATGATCAGAAAGGAGTTGACTACCACCGTTGCAGCTGCACATATGACTTTTGGTTATTACCTGGAATAATTCAGGGGAATTGTTAGGGCTTGAACCAAAGCGACTGAGTTAGTCTGAGTCTTTCCCTCAGGTACTTCTTTCCTTGGTTATGTTAAGGCAAGTTCACTGACAAGTTACAGGATCTTTATATAGCTAATATATGACAAAGCCCTGGCTGGGATGATTTAGTTGGGGTTGGTCCTGCTTTGAGCAGAGGGTTGGACTAGATGACCTCCAGAGGTCCCTTCGAACCCTAATCTTCTATGATTCTATGGAAAATAATGATTACAATTTGTATAAATATTACGGTGGTTTTGTCCATTGTTATACCCTGGGTGTATGGCTAGGTAGGGTAACTGTGGAAAGAATGGCTAGATGTCAGCATTAAGGTGATTGAGATTATTGCTATTTTACTCACCAAAACAAAGATCAGGATGGTGACAGAGTTTTGGAATATTATGAAACTAAAGTATTAACGGATTATTCTGCATCAGAAAGTAGCATGTGTGTGACCTATGCCATCATTAACCTGTATATTACACCTTTCTTTAGCATCTGCACACATGTAAAGACTGATTTGAATAATCTCAGATTTGTAGTAAATGTTCAAGTGGTTTGTTCTTAAATTGAAACAGAGAGAAGTGAAGTCTGGGTGTCTTTGGAATCAGATAAAGTTAATTAGTCTCCAGGACCAGATAACTTATTCTGGAATCTTATTTACTAGTGATGGCATGCAGTTTTGATAAGATGACAGCTGTAGGTGTTTCTAATCCCTAATGAAAGTGGTACCAATCAGCAGTGCTACCTACAAATTTTCATATGCTCTATTATGTTGTTAGAGCTTCATTAGTTAAGTCAAAGTGAATGTGCGTTTCTCCCAATGAAAATCTTTATGCATCAAAGTGATTTAACATCCCATCCAATCAGTGGACCAACCCCAGATGTAAATTATTGCTTGTGTTTGTAAGAAAGTGAGGATGTTGATCAGTTGCATCAGCCTGGAAGACAGAATAAAATCACATATTGTACTAGTTTTAAACTCTAAGTTTAATTCTGTGTTGGAAAGCTCTGTAAGCCAGAGACCATAATGAATTAATAATAATAAAATAGCTGTACTAAATATGGGTCTTGTATCATATACAAGATTTTCATATTCTCTTGCATAGATTGCATTATAATTGAGTAGCTGACTTATACCCTTCCTTCGTTTTCATTAAACAATAATTATACAATAGACAAAGCCTACATTCTGAACATGAATGAGTCTGCCAGTGCTAGTACGGTACTCTTTACAAAATAAGGCTTACCAGGTGGCAAGGATTGCATAATTGAATTGGACTGCATCCTGGTTTCCCACACCCAGAGCAGTTTCACTTAGAAGTAAATTGCAATTAAAAGAGACAGAATGTTTCCATTGTATTAGGAATTCTTAATAGCAAACTTTTTCATCCATAAGGGGCTATTTTCTTCTTGAAGCATAGGGGAAATTACTGTATGTGCCTAACTACCATTAAAGCTAATAGGAGTAATGTACATTAATCCCTGCATGTTGATGGCCGAATAGACCCAGATGCCTTCATGCCTTTAAGAGAAAAGTGCTTAAAGGGAATGAATAGAAGTGTGTAAGTTAGTTGGTCACTGTGGCATCTGTTCCAGAAATGTGCAGATTTAACTTTAGGTATTGGGCTTTCAACCAGTTCTCCATAGTTCCATGTGGAAAAGCATTTTAAGGGCAGAGCACTATGCTCCTTTATCTAGAGCCTTCCTTAGAGGCACTTGAAAGAAGAAGCTGCATAAAGCATCAAGATAGAAAGGGCATTCATAGGTGGATGCTGTGGGCAGATTTATCTCCCACAAAAGTCACTGCTCACTTCTATCCTATTACATTTCAAATGCTGCTTGCCAGCAAGTACCCAAGTTCCTACATTTTTGACCATCACTTCCTAGGCTTGCAGGTCAATGACATTAAGGATAACTATCTCCTAATGTGACAAGGAGAGGATAGCACATCTTTTTTTTTCCTTTCCAGAGGACCTTTGGACCCATTGGATTTGCCCCCTTCCTTTGTTTATACTCCCCTGCCTCGGTAAGAGCCCGTCAGCACTACTTCTGCTCCAGTTGTATGGGTTAGACAGCAAAGCAAGGGACTCCTTTGCCCACCCCGCTCTGCCTTTACTGTGTTCTCAGCCCCTGAGTGAAGGACAAAGTTTGAGTCTTGAGCTCTGATCCCCACATGCTAGGACGCTGCACTTACCGTCTACTCCTTGGCCATCCCAAGAAAATGCATTTATACAGGCATCATTGCTCTCAGATTAAGTGAAATGTTTAAGCTTTTATTCCAGTCTGTTACACTTATTCACCGCTATAACTGAGTCATGCTTGGGATATCAGATATGCTAAATTATCCCTGCCCTTCTCATTCAGAAGTGAGTGAGGATGTATATATTCCCCCATTGATACAGGTGGGACTCCATAAGTAACTACCACATATAGACACTCTGGATAAAACTGGGGAAACAAAATTTGGTAGCTGACTCCTTTGGCTAAATAGTATCAGAGGGGTAGTCGTGTTAGTCTCGATCTGTAAAAAGCAACAAAGAGTCCTGTGGCACATTATAGACTAACAGACCTATTGGAGCATAAGCTTTCGTAGGTGAATACCCACCTTATGCACCAATAAGTCTGTTAGTCTATAAGGTGCCACAGGACTCTATGTTGCCTTTGGCTAAATGGATTCATTAATCTGAAACATGAGTGTGTGATATTTAGTTCCTTTAGTTTTATTCCACATTCATTCCTGCTGAGGCTAGTGGGAGTTGCACATGTATACCTAGCTCTTATCTGGGCCCTAAATCTTTTAACACTCCTAAACTTTCAGATCTGTTCCGCTGGTTGGCAGGGCAAAGCACAGTCACCTTGCCACTAGGCTAGATAATTAATAGCTGTGTAACAGAAGTGAATATAGTTGCTCAGCAGAATGAATGATGTAGACTACAAGGGAAGGCCCTAGAAAGTACAGTGAAGCTGGAAAGTGTTTAGCGGGGAGAAACTTCTGTTTGTCCTTCATTAAGGGAAACTGTAAAGAAACCTAAGCTATGATCAGATTAATCAGAAGAATTGGCATTACATTCCTTATTTTTATTTGGCGTAGATTGAATAGCATTCATTAATTTAAATAATTAGTATATCTGAAATAACTCTTGCTGATATTTAATTAGTTCTAAAGGTTGAGTTTGTTTTTTTTAAACAATGGTTTAAGTTTATGAAAGTTAAGGGACAGAGTGTTATTCCCTTATCCCGTATAAAGTCCCATTGGAATCCATGGGGCTGTCTGCAGAGCAAGGTGCAACCAAATATGAGAAAAGTCATTACAGTGTAGTCTTTAAAAAGTAAAAATAAACCATGGGATATTTCTTGTTTTTTTGACTTTGGCCTTTCAAGGCATGTCTGGTTTTTTATATCCATTGTGGGTATTGGTCAGTAAAAATGAAATCACCAAGAAGTTGCATCAGTCATCTTTTTTTAAAAAAATACATTTTTAACAACAGTTGTTTAATTAACAACTTTGCAGATGGGCCCCATCCTGTGATATGCTGAGGTCCCTCAGCTATCATTGAAACCACAGAAGCTGTAGGTTCTGACCCTCCATTATAAAGTAGTGGACTTATCATGGCCACAAAACCACAGTAGATATACTGTAGTTCTGTCAGATAAGTTGTGATGCCTTAGAACTGTGGTTATTTTTCTTCCTCCCTACCTTTTAGCAAAGCAAGACGGCTTTGACCACATATAACTTTATGACTATCTTTGTAAAACAGTGTTTTTAACTTTTTAGTGCAGTTAGCAGCTTCACGCTTTGTTCCTTCTTTTTCCAAATACATTTATTTCTAGAGAGAGAAAAAACAAACCAAGATCTAACCAACAGATCCTGCAGCTTGCTGCAACCAGTTTGGTTGAAAATAAGTGCATGGATATGACTATCCAGAAAACTTAAAAGAATCTTGAAAGAGGTGTCCGATAGAGAGTGTGGTCTAGTGGTTAAAACACTGAACTGGGACTCAAGAGGTCTGCATTCAGGTCCCAGTTTTACCACAGACTTCCTGTGTGACCTTGGGCAAGTCATATAACTAACTTTGTGCTGCAGTTCTCCATCTGTAAAATGGGGATAATGTTATTTTATTTCTCCCACCCTTTGTCTGTTTTGTCTACTTAGACTGCAGGTAGTTTGGGACACAGACTATATATGTACAGTGCCTAGCGCAACAGGGCCTCTGAGTGCTGCTGTAATATAAATTATTAATTTATATTTATATGTTTAATAATAATAATAATAATAATAATAAAAATGAGGCAAGGGAGGCCTTCTAAACATAGCTAGAAGAAGAACATACTTACCAATGTGAATGCTGTGAACTTCCTCATTTGCGATGCAAAGCATTTATCACATTTAAGAAACTATAAAACTATATAGCGTTTTCAAACATGAAAGAAAATAGTCGGTCCTCAGCAGTCCAGCCATTCAGAAAGAGCTTTACACATTTGGAGTAACACTACCCTTGTTCTCATTAAGCTTTCCCATTAGTTTTCAGTGATAAACAGAAACTGTACTTATTAGCACCAATAGCCTTCTGAATGGACTTGCAAGTAAATAAGAGATTTCTTGTGCCATTTGCCGATGACATGTCCTTTTAGGAAGGAAGTCGTTTAAATGTTATAGTAGTGCTACGATTTTAGGGGAGAGGGTCTCATGTCATTGTTATTAACCCCCAACTTTATAGGGTTACAGAAATGCTGTAAGATTTTACCCTACACTGAAACGTGCACAGAACGTCATCCCACGGAACAACTTTTTATTAGCAATTTTAGTTTTCAACAACTCTGGCTATTTTTGAGCTATAAGAGGTTTAAAAAGTAGTAATAAAGACCAAGTTCTTTGGTTTGGATACTTCTGTTTGCAATCTCCTAATTCCAAACCAGACCTAACATCCAATTAAAAAAATGTTAGCCTTTAAAGGTTGGGTTTTCCAAAGTGCTCAGTATTAGCCTAACTGTGATCGCACTGAAGTCAATGTTAAAACTCCCAGTGGCTTCAGTCGGAGAAGAGTTGGGCCATTACTCAGCATTATTTTGGAAATCCTATCCTCAGTGTGTAGCAGAGAACCACTAATAGTGCCCTGTATATGATCTCAATGTCCGATTTAAAAGAAATAAATAAAAATAACTAAGGGCTCTATCCTGCCTGCTAGGCAGTTACCTGCCTTGGGGGCAGCACCAGTCAGGGTGGGGTGGGGGTATTATCTGGCCATACAGTATTAAGAATAACACAGATTGGGGAACAGTGCTTTTTTAAAATATGAATTTTAACCTGTTGGAGTCCTCTTGAGATTTTTATTTTTGATATTTAAAACTTAGGCATTGGATGGAAATGAGAACGGGATGAGAGTTCCCAGAAGGGATGGAATAGCTAATCACAGCAATGGGAGTAAGTGTATGTAGGGAAACGATCCTGATGATTTCAAGTGGAGCTGGATTGGAAACTTAATCTTTGACTTCATGCTGTTTTACTACATATCTAGGTCTGTAATCCATTCCCTTTTCTGAGTTTCCTTATGGCTGTTAACAGCCATACTGTGCCACATGTACAATTCCACCACATCACTGGTGGTGATGAGATGGCACTAAGAAAGAAGTAGAGTGAATTTGGTATAGATAGTGTTTGAGCTGATGTAGGTCTTTATACAAAACAAATATTAAATTAAGAATAGCTGGAATTGAAGAATGAAAAAGTTTAAGGGAAGAAAATGGAACTACCAATAAAATACCATCACACAGATATCCAGTTGCAAATTTTAAGATGTTTCTTGAGTTTTTTCCCCCTTTGATTTACTGAAAAGTTAAAAAAAATTAAAAGATGCCTTCTAATCTGGAGCCAGTTTTAATTATTAACTGTTATTAACAGGAAATGGTGAATTCACAAGCAGCATATCCAATGTGTGTGGCTGTATTTACATTTACAAAGAATTTGTGTGTCATAAAGTGAGGTGTATTAAATCAGTGGCTCTCAACCTTTCCAGACTACTCTACCCCTTTCAGGAGTCTGATTTTTTCTGTGTGCCCCCAACTTTCACCTCACTTTAAAACTACTTGCTTACAAAATCAGACATAAAAATACAAAAGTGTCACAGCACTGAAAAACTTTATTACTGAAAAATTGCTTACTTTCTTATTTTTACCATATAATTATAAAATTGATAAATTGGAATATAAATATTGTACTTACATTTCAGTGTATAATATATAGAGCAGAATAAACAAGAACTGCTAACTGTGGTATGTAACCCTATTGCTTAAATCAGCCTCTGCACCAATGACGGGTGGATAGCAAATGTAATGCCCATTTTAAAAAAAAGGGTTCTGGAGGTGATCCTGTCAATTGCAGGCCGGTAAGCCCTAACTTCAGTATCACGCAAATTGGTTGAAACTATAGTAAAGAACAGAATTATCAGACACATAGATGAACATGATATGTTGGGGGAAGTGTCAACATGGTTTTTGTCAAGAGAAATCATGCCTCACCAATCTATTAGAATTCTTTGAAGGTATAAAGGAGTTTGTGGACAAGGGGGATACACTAGGTACAGTGTACTTTGATTTTCAGAAAGCCTTTGACGAGGCCCCTTGCCAAAGGTTCTTAAGCAAAGTAAGCAGTCCTGGGATAAGAGGGAAGGGCCTCTCATGGATCAGTAACTGGTTAAAAGATAGGAAGCAAGGGTATGAATGAACAGCAATTTTCACAGAGGACAGAGGGTCCCCCAAGGTTTTGTACTGGGACTAGTGCTGTTCAACATATTCATAAATGATCTGAGAAAAGGGATTAACAGTGAGATGGAAAAGTTTGCAGATGATACAAGACTAAGCCCAGCTCCCCTGGACCAGAGCAGATGATCATAGTCCAGCCAATTAAAGAGGGCGGGGTTGCACCTGGGCCTATTATGGGCTGCTAATGGGCAGCTGGGGGCTGGACTGAGAGAGGTTGTGCCCTGAGGCGTGAAAGCCACACCGGAGTGGAACTAGTGCCTGTGGAGCAAGGGCTCAGGGAAGCAACCCTGGAGCTGTTGCTTTAAGGAGGGAACAGATCTGACAGAGATTGGGAAACTGCCAGGAGCAGCAGTGCCGGAGATCCGTGGGAGGATTGGCCCTGAAGCCTGAGGCCAAGGAAGGATTTAAGACTGTTGTTCCATTTGTTGACTAAGCTCTGTTAAGGAAATAAAAACTCCTTGCAAAAGACTGGGCATGTTAGCACATGCTTTGGAGTTGGGGAGAAGCCTGGACAGGACCTCACAAAACTGGGTGACTGTGCAACAAAATGGCAGATGAACTTCAGTGTTGATAAATGCAAAGTAATGAACACTGGAAAACATAATCCCATCTCTACGTACAAAATGATGGGGTCTAAATTTCTTGAGTGTTATCACTCAAGAAAGAGATTTTGGAGTCATTGTGGATAGTTCTCTGAAAACATCTGCTCTGTGTGCAGCGGCAGTCAAAAACGCTAAACAGAATGTGGGGAATCATTAGGAAAAGAATAGATAGCAAGACAGAAAATATCATAATGCCACTATATAAATCTATAGTACATCCATGCCTTGAATACTGCATGCAGTTACAGTCGCCCTGACGCAAAAAAGATATATTAGAATTGGGAAAAGTACAGAGAAGGGGGGGAAAAAAAGGTGGGGGGGAATAGAAATACAGTACAGCTTCTATATGAGGAGAGAGTAAAAAGACTCGGACCGTTTAGCTTAGGAAAGAGACAGCTAAGGGGGAATATGATAGATGTCTGTAAAATCCTGAATGGTGTGGAGATAGTGAATAAGAAAGTTATTGACCCTTTCACGTAACACAAGAAGCAGGGTCACCCAATGAAATTAACAGGCAGCAGATTTAACACAAATATAATGAAGTGCTTCGTCAGACGACGCACAGTCAACCTGTGGAACTTGTTGCCAGAGGATGTTGTGAAGGCCAAAAGTATAAGTAGGTTGAAAAAGAATTAGATAAGTTCATGGAGGATGGTTCCATCAATGTCTATTAGCCAAGATGGTCTGGGATGGAACCCCCTGCTCTGGGCATCGCTGACTGCCTGATGGATGATGTGATGGATTACTCGATAAATTGCCTGGTTCTGTTCATGCCCTCTGAAGCATCTGGCAATGTCGGAAGACAGGATACTGGGCTATCTGGACCATTAGTCTGACCCAGTATGGCCGTTCTTTGGTTCCTATGTTCTTATAGGAATGGAAAATTACTAAAAATACAACAGAAGTTAAAATATCTAGAATGAAAGTGTAAAATATGGCAAAGGAACTTCTCTGCCAAATGAACAAAGGAATCAATTAAAATTAAGTCTTGCTTTTTAAATTTTAAGTTTAATGTATGAAAATAGCATTAGAAAGGCCCATCTGGTTCATTCTCACACAACAGTGCATGTAATATGCTGCATGCAGAATAGAAAAGGTTCTGCTATTGTCTGTTCATGGGTCCTAATGTTTATCTACACTATACTTGCTTCTATTAAATGTTGTGGGTTTTCTAGTGACTAATGGGGACATTTTGTATTATAGCTTATTATTTGTTTGTCTGCCTGTTCATGTACTCTCTCACTCCACTTTTGTACACACATATGCAAAAAATACTAGAGTTAAAGAAGAATGTCAACCATATGTAATATACAAGGAGATTAGTGGCAGTAAGATTGAATTAATTGTGGTTTTGGCAGTCAAGACACCATAAGGGCCATATTTTAGAGTTTTAGACAACTCCACATGTATTCCAGAGTTTGCCTTGGATCTACAGTATGTGTAGCTCATTAGATACACAATCTGCCTTATATTCTATCCTGTCACATGAAATGGATGGCAGCAAACTGGCGTCTTGGAGGTGTTGCTAGCACTACAGATTTTAACACTGATGCCAGACATGGGCATCATGAAACTTCTCCACCTTATCTGGTTGTGATGCATCTCAGTGGCCCAAATTCTAATCTTACGTGTTCCGTGCCCATTGCTGTGTGTGCTGGAAAATCTGCACAGTAACAGCAGAATTTGTTTATGCGAATGCACACTGCACGTCTGAGCTTATATTTTTTGTTTCAGTTGTGTCTCTCTGATAGGTTGATATTCTGCTTCCAAGGGGCATATAGTATTAAAAAAAGAAAGAAGGCAGCCTCTGTCCCTGGTTGCTGTTTTTAAAGAAGACAACCACTAACTGGTTAGTAGCCCAAAATTTGTATTCTGCTATTCATGATGAGGATCTCATTAAATGGTATTATATCTCCAAATTAGTGTGACTACATTACTGCTTTATTTTATACATGATTCTTTCTATATGTTGTCTTCAAAATAGCCTTTTTGTGATTTTTTCCCTAGTATAAATAAGCAAGCATATAAGATAAATTCCATCTCTCTCTGTCCCTCCCCTCTAATTCATAATTTGTTGCTTTAAAATCCCAGAATCTAAATACCTCTGTAAATATCTCTGTACATAGACAATGCCAGCCGAAGTCTAATAACCATGCAAAAATAAGCAGTGTACAAAAAGGAAATTCGTGATATCTGTTCATTTTATTCTGATTTATATAAAAGTGGCAAACTCTTGGTTGAACTCATTTGAGTTCAAATGAGGCTACATTCAGCAGCGCCGAATGCTTAAATATAGGTGAAGGAAATGCTGGTTTGCTAATTTCAGCAGAATGTTTAAAACAAAGTGTTACTGTTTAATCTGGGCACATGATGGGTGAATGAATGTTTGAGTGAAATGACATAATTGTTAGTTAGTCTGTATAATTTGGAGAATGATCATATCTTTGCACAATTTTAACTCTTTCTAGATGGAGAGGATTCTCATGGCAGATAAATAAATGCTTTCCCTAATGACTGTGAATTCTAGAATTCCATCTTTATTTGTATTTTTTCAACTTTTTAAACTACAGACACGTCTCAGACTTGCTTAGCAGTGCATTTCAGTTGAAGAGTATTATCCTTAACCTCTTTGCTCACATTGCATATGATATTTAATCCATCATCTTTGTTTTAAACAAACAATGCACAAGCTGTTGCTAGCATTGGTGTAAAGCGGATGGTCCATCTGGAAAGCAGGAATATAGATCACGGAAATAAGAGAATTAAAACTGTTTAGGGGTGCATTTGGATGTGTAAAACCTTTAAATCAGAGCAGAGCATTTAACAGCTTTTTAAAAAGCAATTTGATAATGGGCAGGGGAAACTATTTTGCTTTTTTATGGAAGAGGGGAATCTGAAAGATAAGTCTGGTAGTAATAGATACTTTTAAAATTCTGTAGTTCTAATATATATATTAAACAAAAGTGTGCATGTGAGCTTCTTTATTTTAAAAGTTTGCTATTTATTCTAGCTAATGGAATGGCTAACAATGTCAGTTTAGTGTAAAGTTGACCATTATTCCTAGATAGAAGTGCAAAAGGTAAAAAAGTTAACCAATCATAAAATAGTTTATTAATTAAACCACTGGCAAAACAGCCCTTTCAGCCAATTGGGTGTGCTACGGAAAATACTACAGTTCAGCATTTGGCTTTTGTGTGATTGCCTGTAGTGTTCCAAAGCCAGAAGGACCAACGGTTGCCATATTTGAATCTATACAGTCTTTTTAAAGGAATTCCTTTGAAACCAGAATAGTTGTGACATAATTTGTCTGTGGTGCCATTTTTGATCCTCTCTCTGAGAAAGGAGAATCCAACCAGATGTTCTATATTCACTGTAATAATGGTACTCTTTTTACAAAATACAAGTTTTTTTCCCCCCTCTCAAAAATGTTCTGTCACTTCAAAAATACACATTCTGGCTCTGCCTGAAATATTCTCCATCAGCACAACACAATTATTGGAGCACAAATTTGCACGCCATTCATATAGCTTTTAATGATACAGTCATATTTAGAGATTAAAAGAAATTCCTCCATGCGTGTTCTGCAGTTTTGTCTGGAATTTGAGGTGTAGATGGAATACTCAAATTGATAAAGACCCTCTGTGTAATTGTGCAATAGTATGTATGCAGGGCTGAGGCACTCAAACAGTTTTTCATAGGAGCATGAAGCGTCATCACCATTTTGCTGATAGCAGGACTGAAATTTTTTTCATTGCTGGTACATTGACCAGATGTTTGTAATTTAGGGTTTACTCTTGCTCTCACTGAAATCAATGGCAAAACTCAACAGCTACTATTCCAAAACAAAGTAAGAAGACAGCATGAACAAGAATGGAGTTATACACACTACTCCTGTCCTGTGGTGTACTGTAAACTGTCACTGTTTATTTTTCATAAAAGTATATTTCTGGTTGTAAAAACACTATGGTAAATGGGTAGGCAAAAGACCTGTATGAAGAAATTTAACAAAATATAAAACATAATTGGGACTTGCCAAACAATCTGACATCCTCATGAATCCTGCTCAGATATATGTATATGGGTTTTGCTTTAATGACAGCACATAGAGTACTGCTGAGATAGTGGAAAATTTTACAGAGAGTTTTGCTTAAGGAATGGCCTTAACTCAAGTTACCTGTAGAATATAGTGTCATGTGGAAACACTTAGGAGGCTGTGGAAAACTTTCTGAAATACAGTGGAATGACCTAGGGAAGCATTACACATAATAAGAAGGAATGGATTCAGTAAGAAGTGGACTATGCAGTGGATAGGAAAAGAAGATTACAGTTGCAACGGTATAACGAAAATGAAAAGTACATAACCAAGTGAAAGGAATTGCTAAATGTCTATGCCTGGTGAACATCTTCAGTGTTTGATGTACACATAACCTTGTTAAAGAGCAGAATTCAATAACCTTAAAAGACTCAGAGTGAAAAGAGAAAGGAAAGGAACCAAAATCTGCCACCAAATATGCATGGCCAGTTCCTATGGACGTAATCAGGAACTGTGAAATGTGTCTCTGGGGCATAATGTGGCCTCAAATGTCCACATCATAAATTAATTCCTATTGGGGTGAAATTCTTCTCCACCCTTCACAGATGTGAAACTGGTTTAGCTCTACAGTGCTGGGAGGTGGGGCAGTCTACAGAGAGTCAAATCAGAAAAAGATGGTCCACTTTTCGGGAGCATGCATGGAGATGGTATATGGGGGAATGGCTACAGTATGGCCATGATATACAAACTGGTTAGCTCCACTGAACACTAATCCCATATAGGTGCCATGGCCTGGATGGACAAATGTGCTACACTCCATGGCCCCATTCAGTTCCCCCAACCCATGTAGCTCCCCTGTGCAAGGCCTATTTACTTGGACTTTGTGCAGGAGTTGAGTATGTTGGGTCCACATCTTCACAGTTCACAGAGGACATTGTTGAGCCTATCTTTAGGGAAGGAGAGGACACTCCAGTATCGTTATGGAACAGTGAAACACTTCTGACCAATCATAGCACAGGATACAGCAACAGTCTTAAGTACCTCTGTGAAGTAGGTACAATGCCTGAAGGAAATAGTGAGGGTGCTCCTTGTAACCATGAAATATGTATCTATTGATAGGTACTGATTTACTGTCAAATGTTTGAATTTATTTTTGCACAATTGAGGTTTCTCTCTCTCTCTCGATATCTTTTTAAAGGCAGCAGCCTTTTTAAAAATGGATTTTATTATTTATTTATCTCCTCAACACTTATGGCGCCGGATGCTAGAGCATCTGGGCGTGTCACAAGAATTAAAACTGACAAATCCACAAACAATAAACTTGGGCAGCCAAAAGCCCACCACTGCATAAGCTCCAATAGCAGCACCCATCTGCCAAATAAAGTCACACTCACTGCTTCCTATTATCAGCAGAGGCTTGACTGTGTAAGTATGCCTTGCACTGGTAAGAACATGGCTGCTACAGCAGAGCAGCCTCCCAGAAACCAACCAACTCACCCTCCGCAATCAGGGTTCCCAAATGCTTCCCTAGTTGATACTTGTTCTGTATTTCAAAAGCAGCAAGGGTTTTTGGGGGGAGTTGTTCTTCTTCTCCCCATCATGAAGAAGCAACAAGTAACAACACCCTTTTACTTGTGACTTTTTGGCCTGCAAACTCTTTCAGAACACAATAGAAAAGCTACCACTGGCACCCAAGGGAGGAGGCTTAATGACTAGAAAATAAAGAGAGAGAATTTACTTGGAGAAACGGTGGAATTAAAGTTCCGGACAAAACATGCATCACTGATGCATAACCTTTTTGTTAATTGGGTCTTAACAGGTTTCTGACTCAAGCTGTAATCATTTGAGAAATGGGTCACACTAGGCAATGCCAGTAGAGTATCCTGCAGCTACAAGAACTTTTACCTAGTTGTAAAACGACATCTAGGCTTGTGCTGATTTACACCAGCTGGGGAACTGGCCCCTTAGTTCCTTGTGTATTATTTAAATGCCTAGTCATACATTCCTTGATTTACAAAGCTCCAGTTGAAGCCAACAGGAGTTTTCCCTGTGTAAAGACAGTAGGATTGGCCTTTAAAAGGGTTTGTTTCTGCTAAGACAGTGGTTTTCAACCTATGATCTGCAGACCATTGTGTAAAATTTCCAAAGGGGTCCATACCTCCATTTGAAAATTTTATGGGGTCTCCAAATGAAAAAAGGTTGAAAACCACTGTGCTAAAAAAATGCAAACCCTTTTATGTGGACTAGCTTTACAGCCCTACCTGTGATGGAAAGACATCTTGCAGATCTCTTTATCACATGCTTTAAGTAGAGTGCCAAGCATGAATTAATTTTCTCTTAAAGTTCTGTAAGCTTCATGTTGTTTTTATTTCTTTTTCACTTGCTCCCTTACTGGACAGTGGAACTGAATTTTTCTAACTCCAGCCCTAAACTCTTATCACAAAATAGATCAAATGAAGGTTCTTCTTCTTCTTCTTTTTTTTTTTTACTAAAACAAGATTAATTAAAATATAAAAATGCACCCAACTGTGGTAAAACCATTTCTTTTTCTAAAGTGATTGCTCTCTCTGCTAAATCCCTCTGTTTTCCACAGCAGAAGTATCTCCACACAAGCAAAAGTCTTCTAATGCTCATAAAGTAACCCTGATGTTATCTCTCTAATTAGCAGCCGGAAAAAAAGATCAATTAATGGTATAATTAAAAACAGTGTCTTTAGATCTGTTGTTTGTGGTGAACAAATGTGGTAATTACTTTGTTCATTGATGGAGATGTATTTCCCCCAACAGAATTTAGAGGACCTAGTTCTCAGTTACGCTATGACCCTTTACGCCTCTCTGGAAGTGTAAAGGTGCCTTAAATAATTTTACCCACTTTAAGTCACTTTCACACTGACAGAACGATGTAGAGGGGCCTTTGTGTAGATTAGTATCAGGCCCAGGGGTTCTATTCTGCTGATGATATTTACGTTTATCTCCCGCCAATGGCAAATAGGAACCATGCATGTGCGCAGAAGGGAGACGAAGCCTCCTAATGTTTATACCAGAACTCCATTTTAAACATAGCTGACACCTTTCTTTAGTACACAGTGTTACGTCAACCTCATGTCCCCCTCCACTCTGGAACCACAAACTTCAATATTTTATCTCCAAATCCTCAAGCTGTTTATGTTGCAAAAAATCTTAGGTGGATCGCATGTGTGTTTAAGTGCGTGATGCGATGCTGCTGCATGGCTGTCGAACTGAGTCCAGTGACGTGACAGTGATTTTTATTGCGGAGCGAGGGAATAGTATATATTTGTGCAGATCTGCTTGGCCCTTCTCTGCTATAGAGTAAGCTGTTTTTCATATATTGTACCCTGGGAAAGCTCTGTTACTGTTAAAAGAGTAACTATATCTCTTTCTGAGCTGTTGCCAAGCAGATGTAGGGTTTTGGAATGTTCCCAACAAACTTACACAGCTGATACTTTAGCGACTGGTTCTTTTCCCTCTCTTTACTTGCACTTATTTAAATAGCTGAAGAACATAATTTTGTGTGGGACTGTAACTCTGTATTCCTTCCTTGTTAAATATAATTAATTGACATTGATGGGTAGTCTTAGTACTATGATAATTACAGTGTATTATGTAAAACACCCAAATATCCATTTTTTAAACGGATGGTTTCTGGGTAAAACCAAGCTGGTAATGAATAAGACTGGGTACCCTAAACCATTTGTTTGGTCTGGTCCTGTTCCTGCATTCATTGAAGTGAAGGCAAAAATCCCGTTTACTTCACTAAAGTCAGGTCTAGTAACTTAGGACTTGTCTACACAGAGGAGTAATGCATTCTTCAGGGATGTATGTTTTCTAAAGCACACTAATGTGTTGTGCATTAATTGGTCCATGGTAGACCCTGCTGTTGTGCACTAAAGGCTCCCTAGTGCGCTTTAACATAGTAGTGTTTCGAACAGCGCTACGTTCAAGCACAACAGCGGGGTCTACATGGGCCAATTAATGTGCAAAACATTAGTGTGCTTTAGAAATCACACTCTTGTAGAGCACATTACCCCACTGTGTAGACAGGCCAATAGAGTGATAAAATGGGAGCAGTAAGAAATTTAACAGTATAATGTTGCTGTTGTTAAAACTGATCTAATTGCAGATCAGTTTATTTTTTGCAGGGGGTGGGAAATAGGGCATTTTAAATGTGGAAAGATCTAACAATTCATAGATCATATAAAAGGGCTCCAGGAGTTTAGAATATAGCTAAGGGTATAGATGTCAGATTCTTTTACACAATAGAGGGTCTTTTGTTTCAGAATTCACTCTTGGCAGGAACCTCCTTGCCACTGCTGTTAATTTCCTGTCTATCTTTCATTGAGCAGCAGAGCTGGAGCTGGGGAGCAGTTGAATTTTTTTTGTTTAGGCTGTGTTTGATTTTTTTTTTTTTTTTAAGCCCCGTCCTGAGCAGGATATCCCTGTATATGTTTGGAGTTCCTGAACTTCTTTGGAGAAAATTATCCTTAAAAAGCCTTGTCCATAATGCTGGGTTTCTTCTCTCTCTCAAAACTCTTTTAAATTCTCATGTGCTTTTGAAAACTGTTACCTTGCTGTTTATTGCCTGTGTACTTAAAAAGACTGCCAACATTTTGTTTAGAGTGACCCTGTGACTTACAAGTAGTAATTAAAAAGTTAACAGAGTTCATTTATACAATTTTATATTAAACAATTAATACAGGAAACCATAGTGAAGAAAAGGATCCTGGCTTTTTATGTTAGAGCTAGTCTGGTCTCACAGCTGAAACCAGGTTGTTTAAACCTCAGCATGTATAACTCTCTCATTTCCCTATAGCTCCTGTGTTCCATTACCTCCAGTTCAATTAGTAAAAAATAGCAAAGCCATCTTTCGGCTGCTGAAGACCCACCTCCAGCTGAGTCAGCCACTGCTAATGTCCATTCATCCAGAGGATTGCACTGGCACAGCAGTGCAGACTTAGTGCTCCAGTGGCCTCCTTCCCTTCCCCATCCTTGCTCAAGGGTTCAATCTTGCAAGTTGCTGAGTGCCCCCAACTCCCACAGGCTCAGGCCTTTAGGTCCTAGTTCAGTTAAGCATCTAAGCATGTGCTTAAATACATCTCTGTTTTGCAAAGTACTTAATCACATGCACACAAGTCATTGGGATTTAAGCACACGTGGAAGTGCTTTGCTGGCTAGCGGTAGACTGCTGAATCGGGGCCCTACAGGGCAGCCTTCTAGACATGCAGCTGTTGTTTATATTTTCCCCAGCTTTTCCAAATGATCCAATCAAATAACATTATTCATATTTCTTGACATCACAAAATGATAAAACTACATGTGCCGCACAGATATATTATAACTCTACCATTATAATATTAACTTAATGGGCTTTTCATTTCTAGCAATGGCATCCACTGAAATCTGTATTTTTGTTTGGACAAAACAGTATGTAAATAGGAAATAGTAGGCAGAATAGAGACTGAAAGAAAGAAACACTATATTACTTTATATTTATATGAGATGTCTGAGGGAAAAATTGGCCCTGAATCCTCAGTTACCGTGGTGCTTGTACCCAAAATAAATGCAACAGATAAAAATGATAAGGAGACAGAGTGATTATCTCCTGTTTGTTGAGAAATGTCCTCAGATTTAAAAATGTTGCTACGCTTTTTGTAAATCTTCCCTCACCTTTCTAAAACTGTATTTAAAAAAAAAGTCAGAAGGGCATTGTGAAGTGGTGTGAATACCACCCACTTCATATTAAATCAGTTAGAAAGGTGATACACATAGTAATCTATTTTTATTTAGATTTAAACAGCCCTTCATATTAACAAATCAATAATATGCATTCTGTAACAGTGATTACCACTTACATATTTCCAGACATACAGACAGGCTGGTCTGAACAAACTCAAGGCACATCTTAGCTTCCAAAGTTTAAAATGCTAGCTAAAAGAAATAATCATACAAGGACTGAAAAGTTTGCTTGTTTATATAAAGTGTGGCTTGAGTTGAATTAAGGGGATACATTGCAGTATACAAGTTACTGTATATGCCTGTGTTGTCCATGCATTCTTTTTGGTAACTTGATCTTATTTATATCTGCATTTAACAGATAGCCTAGGTTAAGTTATGTTAAACATGTTGTACTAAAGCTTGATTCACAGTGCTCCAGTCTGGCTTTCTTTCTTGATTAGCTTTAATCAAACCCTCTGCATTCCATGACCTTAATAAAGCTATTTTTCCTGACAAGTGAAGACTGTCTTAACAAGCAAAGCTCATCTGGGCTGAAACTAAAGCCAAGTTAAGATGGTGTTTTAGGTCCTCATTAAAGTCCACAGCATGAAGTAGAGGGGAAATGATGAAATGGTGCTCCACCAAACGTCTCTTCTTTACATTTAATTAGACAAATTATACGCAACCCAGTAGATGCCCTGGGAATGCAATCAACAGTAGGGTTAATAAAGAGTCTGGAGAGCATAAAGGGGTGCAGTAAGACTTTTAGTGAGAAGTAAATTAACACCAGGAGCCAAACACAGAAGCTCGATGGATTTCAGGAGCGATTAAAAAAAATAATCATATTATGTTGGTCTAGAAAAGAAAAGAGTTACTGTGGATCCCACCCCCACTCTGAGACTTGCACACACACATTATAAGATGACCCTGAAATACTTGTAAGGGAAAGTTTAAGTGATGGCATTTTTCTTCTCTCTTCAGTACTTTCCTTCAGTTAATGCTGACTCATGCAGGTTCAGTGAAATATTGACTGCCTTGGACAGCCAAGTGGAGAGGAGAAGAGATGAAGGAAAAAGCCCTAAGAGTGAATGATGCCACTGGTTTGGCAGTGTTTTAGGAAATCAGCCACATGCCGACAAAATCCGGTGAAGCAGCCACCCAACCCAGAGGATGTCCCTTATACTCATTATCATTGTGCTTATAACAGCTTATCAATGAAACAGCCAACAGACATAATCTGTGGTTTATGCTTTCTCTCTCTCTCTCTCTCTTTTTTTTTTTTTAGGATTGCTGAAGGGATATAATCCACTGCTTTTTATACTGTTTTTTTATTGTGTTTGCCTCTGGCTGTGTTCTAGCTCAACCCGACAGATTTTTCAGGGACTCCAGCTTCCCTCTGTAGGTCTATGTGGTGGAATCTTGGCTGCCTCTAAATTGTAAACTCCAAGGCTGTTTAAAGTAAATAAATGATTTGTTAGTGTTGGGAGTGTCTTATTGCTTATCCAGAGATAGAAACAATGGAAACAGTGAAATTTGATCCCAGTTGTGATAGATGCTGCTGGCTAGCAGTTAATCAGTAAATTATAATTACATACAGGACATTGCAGAGTTGCATTTGTTTCTAGGGTCTCATTCAGTGAAGAGGATTTTAAGTGGAACTAAGGGAAAATTTTATATTTTTTATTAGTTTTGACATTTGTCTTTGCTTATGCCTAGCCCCTCTCCCATACCTCTCACCTCACCTCCCCCCCCCCGCCCAAAAAAATGGCAGGCAGCTACCACTTTGTCTTTCTGCTAAGAAAGAGTCCTTAAAAATTGTCTCTGGGATTATTTATTACTATGATTATGTATTTATTACAGTAGTGCCTAGAGTCCCCTTCTTCTTCTTTCGTAAGGCTGGTGTAGAGCAGCAACGACCATTTCACCTGAAGTTGATTGAGCCAGATGGCTACATCAGGAGTAGAAGAATTTATTGCAGTAATGCCTCCTTCATATTTATAAATTGGGCAGTAGGTAGTGATCTGTTCGAAGGTCTGTTGTGGGAACCACATTTTCACACTTGGGGGCCCTTGATTTTCCATTCGTGCATTAGATATCTGCATCTACCAGGGTTGGTTCGAATTTGGTTCAGAGTTGACCGCGATGGCTGTGGAAGGTCAAACCCAGGAACCTTCTGTGTGGGATCCAGCACTAGATGCTTATTTTTTAAGCCTTGTTTAGCCCAATCTGCTTTCCAAGCCTGCTTCTGATCGTAGCCTGATTGCACGAGGCTAAACGAATGTTACCAGAATGTTAAGACGTTGCAGGGGAGGGAGGACATTGTCAAGATCTTGGTGGATAGGAAGACATCTGTTTTCCTGGATTTATTCAGGACGCTCTAGGAACACAGAATTGAAGACTGTCCCTGCCCCAACAAGTTTACAATTTAAGGACCCACTGGCCTATGTGTAGTTCATTATTATTATCATTTATCATGTTTATTGTTGTAGTGCCTAGGGGACAACTGAGAACGGGGCCCCATTGTGGTAGGTGCTGTGCAAACATAGACAGTCCCCGCCCCAAAGATCTTACAATATAAATAGTCAAGAAAGGGATAAGGGGAAGATGCGTAGCGCACATGCAGAATGAGCAGACAGCAATGTGAGTACCATGACTTTTGGGAGGTGGTGGTGAATAGGGGATTATTTAAATCCTGAGGTTGAGATGTAGTTAGGAGGAGATTAGCTATTCGGAATAATGAAAGAAGGGAGGGATTTGGAGAGAACAACCAATCAGCACGAGGGAGAGAATATCCTGTGTGAAAACAGTAGAAAGCAGTCTGATGAGATCAATCAGGACCCCATAGACCCTGCTGAATCTCCTTTTGCAACTGAATGCCTTCATTACACTGCCATGTAATGGGAAATGAGGTGAGTCCATGGTTGCATCCCAAAGTTGTGTACTATTACTCAGGCTCCAGGAGGTAGGAAGCGACTGTAGGAGCAAATGGTTAAGGCCTCCCCACAGTAACCTCTGTGGGATGATGTGGGTGGGTAATAGTACTGTGAAGGAGGGGTAGGAGTGGAGTTCCTGCCATCTGCTGGATGCTGCGTTTTCTGCAGGAACTTAGTAGAAGCAGAGATAGGGGCTGCTCCTTGTAGGAGGTCTGGCATTGTGCTCTCCTGGAGAGAATGTGTCTTGGTGTTTCCACTTTCCCGCCCCAAGCACAATCATGCCCTTAATTTGTAAACATTACAGTTCTTTTTATGATTGCTAAACCGGTGCCAAAGCCAAACACACACTTGCTCACAGTCTTTCATGATGATCCCATGCTGCCAGGGTAAAAGATGATGTAATTGATTTAACAAGAGGCCTTCTACCTACTGCAAGCTGAGAAAGGCCCATTTTAATTAAAACTTTTATTTTCCAACATAGTTTTTATTCATGTTAAAAAAGAAAAGTGCTCCTTACCTTTTGAACTTCAAGGTTTCTGGGCTGAACAAAATAGGTGGAGCTTTTCTTTAAGCAAATGTCTGGCATTATTTTAGTCTTTATGCTAAACTAGGGTTAAGGCACCTTCTCAGTCATACAAAGGAACAAGCGAGTTGGTGGTAATTATATGGTTGGAGACAAATTTTTCCAGCATCCATAGAAAGATTAGAATTTGATAGGAATTTGCTGTTTAGCCGAGGAAGTAATTACAAGGCAAGATCTCATATCATTTTAAAGTTAGCCACTAGATTAGCTATTCATATATTTTATTGGTCAAAATATGACTAAATGGATTACTGTGTGAGAGCTTTGTGGAAAATAGACATGTAAAAGCAGTTTAACTGTCAGTGCATTAAGGCTGTGGTTAGCGCCGTGTGCTGCTATTGACTGGCAATGAAAATGGTCTTTGGAGGTAATTTTTTCTTCTCTTTCTTTATAGATAGTCATGGAGTGTTTTAAGAGCTTGGAGGGAATAATGAGGACAGCTGAAAGAAGAGAATTTAAGTTTATGAGATAAAAAATAAAGGGCACCATTCTCTGTTTCCTTGGACTTTGTGCGAAGCCAATTACATGGCAAAGCATGTGGAAAGTGGGCTTCAAACACTACCAGTAAAGAATGGTGGCATTTTGCACACACTTTGTGCAAGTATAAGTAACTACATATGGTGCACTGGAGACTCAGCGCTTTTAAAGATGTATAGAATCATAAAAGTTAGAGATGGAAAAGATCTATCAGGGCATACAGTGCATGATGTAGGGCCCTTCCCTAGTGACTTGTCCTGAGTATGTGCCAAGGGGTTGAGGTGTGGGGTGGTCACATCTTCTTGATGCATGAGGGCTTCATGTATTAATTATGGAGCAGGTCGAGCTCCCACATCTGCGGAATTGTTGCAGTAGGTCCACTCAGGGATGGAACCTAGCACTTGGGGGCTCGTGAAAGGGAGCACATCGGGAATCAGTAAGGGTGGCTGAAGGAACGGTTGGAACAAGGCCAGAGGTCTGGGTAGCCTCCATGAAGCACAGCCTCCCTTGCATCTAGTTGGGTGGAGTGCTGAAAAATTGGTAAGTAACTTCTTAGTGTGGACAAAGAGCTAGGGAGTGATTCAGCAGAATACTAAGCACACACTTACTTTAAATCACATGCTTTAAGCAAGTGCTTAAAGTTAAGCATGTATTTAAGTGCCTTGCTGAATAGGGGGGACTTGATCCTTTACCCACTAAAGTTAACAGCAAAGCTCCCATTGACTTCAGGGTGCAGGATTAGGCTTCTAATGTATAATCCCCCTCTACATTGAGATGGAACTATCTGAAGACTAAAACTGATAGCTGACATTATGTAGGGCTTGATCCTACAAATGATGATGTTGGCAAGTGCAGTTCCTACTCCATGGTATCCCATTTAATTCAGTTGGACTCCATGTGGGAAAAACTATAGACTGCCACTACATTTAATGGGGACTGCATAAGTGGAATAGTTGCAGGATTGGGCATCTCGACTTCTTGATCTATTCCATTTTGCATGCCAAAGTGTTTTCATTAGCACGGCATTCATGCATGTGCGATAGTAGCTAACTGATGTAATTAACCGGCATGTCAAAGGCTATTTGTTTGTTGTACATACAACTGTCTTTCCATAGTAAGAAGTGCTTTTGCTGACACAGAGTGTATGGAAACATGCTAAACTGAAGTAGAATAACTGATAATCTGCTCAGTGCCTGCAAATTATGAACTGTTCCACCTAGCTGATGCTAAAATAATGAGAACAGCCTTGTGTTCTCTTGAACATAGTTGATGAAAGGTGACCAGAATTAAAAAGCATGGTAGGGCAGAAATGAGAGAGGGAGGGTTGGGTAAATAGTCTTTACTGGGCTTGCAGTAATGGTTATTCTTTATACAGTGAAACTGATCTTAAGTGACCAACAATGTCAGTTTCCTCATATAAGTGGACTTGAATGAAAGATCAAAGAAACCGTGCTGAAAATCTTATAGGAGATACTTTTATATGGTTGCTTACCCACCTTCAAATCCCATGTGTTCCCTTTCCTGTCTCCATCTATATGTTGTCCATTCAACTCCCAGGAATAAAGTTATTCACATGTGCAAATGCTTGCAGGATTGACTCCCTTGACTGTAAGCTCCGTGGGACAGGAGACTGCCTTATTCTGTGCCTGTAAAGTACATTTTAGGCACTGATCCAGCTCCTGCTTGAGTCTTTTAATTGGAAGTTGGATCAGATCCTATATAAATAAAGAAGTTGTTCACTGTTGGAAGTGGCCTTTGCTATAGGTTTCGCTGCAGGGGATCATATGTATATGGCTTTTGCATCACATTTTAATTAACAGTGACTCTGTCCTAGGCGCTCTACTTCTCTTTCTCTGTATCCTTTCTCTAGGTGATCATATCTCTCTATAACATCTCCTCCTAGATGTCATGCCATCAGCGTAAGTTTAATATGGCCAAAACGGAGCATGTTGTCTCCTCCCTGCTTCTTCTCTGTCACCATTGATAACTCCACTATTCTTTCAGTTGCTCATTTTTATAACCAGATGTTATTTTTGACTCCTGCCTCTCTCTAGTCCCACATATCCAAACTATTCCTTAATGTTGTCTCTTTTTTCTCCATAACTTTTTTGGTATTCCACATTTTTCTCTAGTCCCCGCTGATAAAATGCTGTAAACTCACTAGTCTGCGTCCTCCTCCCCTCTGACCTTCTCGATGACACGCTCCTTCCTTTCAGGTTGACTCAAAACACTGCTACTAAGATCAAAACTTCCTGGACTGGCTTCTGACCACATCATCCCTTCCCTGAGTCCTTCCACTGACTCCCCCTTCTCCGCAGCATCCGACACAGCTGTCTATTCTGTACTTTTAACAACCATTCACAACTTAGCCCTTTTCTATTTATCTGCATTTGTATTCTATTGTGTCCCTTCTCCTTCCCCCACTATTCCACCCCCAGCCTTTATTGCCTCTTTGTCCCCTTCTCCTACAAGCATCTTACTGCCTTCTTCCACGCACCATCTTCCCTGAGCTAATCTGTAAAGCCACTACCTTGTCCGCTTTCAAATACTTCCTGCTACCTAATACCCATTTCTACAGCAATGCCTATTGTTAATTGTCTTCATAAATGGCTAGGCAGGTGGCCAGCAGGGTTTACTGACCTCGTTAATATCTACTGTATACTTATATTTAAAAAATAAGATTTTAAACCAGCAAATTATTCACATAGCTACCCTATAACCACATGCTCCTTTCACTGTTACCCTTGTGCTTTTTCTCCCTCTCCCTCCTTTTGTTTCTTACACCCACTCAGGGCAAGGGGCTGTGTCTTCCTATGTGTTTAGATAATGCTGAGTGCAATGGAGTCCTAATCTGCTTGGGACCTCTGGGCACTAAAACAAACAAGTAATAATTAAAATGCGAGTTTAAAAATGAAAAGGGACTCCAAACCCTTGTCAGATATTTTGTTGCAAGGAGAAGAGAAAGATTATTTATTTTGGCCCCAAATTTTAATCACCCAAGGGCTGTTAAGTTAAAAATATTCAGTTCTGCCTTCTGTTTATGGTATACTTGGCTGAGTACAGGCAAATTTTGAAGTTGAACATACTGTCTGCTATTTTTGCTTAATTTTAGATTCTACATTTTAAGTAGTTTCTTTAACAAGAAGCATATTTTCAGTGAGACAAACTTAGCTTGAGGAGGAGTGTTCCGAAGTTCTAGCCATATTGGAGGTCGGTGAAATGTAGTAAACGATAGTTTTTTGGGGGTTGTTTTCTTCAAGAGTTGAAATGAAGAGCGTGTTCTGACGACAAATACTGGCACACTGCACCTTAAATGCACTGTTCCACGCTTTAGTTCCCACAGGTGCCCTTCATTCTACAGTAGAGCTTCCAGACAAGGGCACTGGCAATGCTCTAGTCTGATCTTCAGCCGTACAATTTGTCTTAATGGTGTACTAGCATCTAGGCAAGACTTAGCTCATGCGTGGCCACAGCAAGGGGTCACATGCAGCCCAAGGAGCTTCTGAATGTGGCTTGCCCAGCAATAAGATGATTTAATTATCTTTGCCCATTCTAAGCTGATTGGCTGCCTACCACCCAGCCTGCCCTCAGGCACAAGTGATTTAACCATATGCATCCATGAGGGCAGCTGCCTTTGATCTCATATGCCAACTCTGGAGTTCATCCTTGACAACAGCCTGGCTTTCGCCTCCCCCTCCCCCCATTTCCTTTGGCAGTGTGCCCCCAGAACATCTGTGTGTAGAGGAGAATGAGAGCGTTGGATGGTGAAAACTTAAAACACGTAGCTGGGTATTGACGATCTGAAATCATGAGTCGACCCTCTGAGGATCCCAGATGCATCATAATGGAAATCCTGACATTGCACACCATTTACTTGTTCACATTGTGGGAAGACTTCCTCTCTCTCTCTGTGACTAGTTTATATGCTACCACCACACTGAGAACACAAGACCTTCTACTCATTCCCAAGACTTTAAGGACCCAACTAATACAACCCAGCATTCTTGATTACACGATGCTCTTAAATGTGTCGGGAAGGTTGACTATGTCCAACAACTGTGTTAATTAGGTCCAATATTAGGCCAGCACAAAAGCCCTGACCTCTATCAAATAGCTCAGTTACCAATACTCTCTCCAAATACTTCATCTGTCTTCAGCTGGTGCAGAATGTCAGTCCCACTTAAGCCTTGTTTTGAGTGGGACTTGGTGCAAAAGCCTTATGCTGACTCTTAAGGGACAAATTTCATCCATGTTGAGTGGGGCTCCATAACCAACCAGAGAGGTTTACCTGCTGACCCAGTGTCGTAAACGTATTACTTGGACACCTGTGGTTTATATACCTGTTTGGTAACTTCTCGTACTCTTTGATAGATCATATGTCAAGGACAGGTCATGGACTAAGAAAAAGCATAGGCGGTAGATGACTTTTTGCCAAGCAAGTAAATCATAGAAGTATAAAATGATAAGCTCTTGCCCTGCTTATCTCTTTGTCCCCCATCCAGACAGAAATGTTGAAATGCACGCACTTCTCATCCATCCTGTTCATGCACGTGAGATCAGCAAACTTTCTCCTGCTGCTCTACATTTTAGCGTTAGCAAAGAAGCAAATGTATAAGATGATGCAGATAGAATAATTCATTCTACCGTAGGATATTATTGGTGTCAGTCTAGGTGTGTTCCAATGCCCAAGGAAGGAAAACCTTCATAATGGTATGTATTATTGTGTTAAGCTGAGCATGCATGTACTGTGAATTTGAAAGTCTGTTTAATAGTGTGTCAAGTGTCTGCACACTTCTCTTTTAAATGTAGTAATAATAATAATAATAATTAATAATACTCTGCAAGTTTGTAATGCCTTTCACCTGAAGATCTCAAAGTGCTTGGAAAACATTAATTAAGCCTCCCAAAATCTCCTGTAGCTACATCAGTATCTCCTTGCTTCATTCCTCCCTCTTTTCCTCTGTAGAATGTGATTTTGGATTTAACCCTATTACAATATTGTAAAGGCTTTAAAAATCTTGTTCAAAGTAAAAGAGGCTGGAGGCTTAATGTGTGGGTGTGACTCCCGTTGACTTCAGTGGAAGTTGTGTATGAGTATCTCTGGGGAGAATTTTGCCCAAGGATTCTGCTTTGTGTTATCTTCGGTTTGAAATAATCATTTCATTTATGTTAAATGTGAGCGAACCAAATACTTTCAGGTGTTGTAATTCTTTAGGACAAGGCCATTTTAGACTCTGCTTTGGGCATTAATGCATGTCTCAGGTATGCGAGTGGAATACAAGTTCCTGAGTATTAATGATGCTTTCCACACACCCCTTATAAATAGTTGTACCATATGTAATGATTTTCCTCTGCTCTTTGCTTTCTCATTCACAGTGGTACCTAGGGTGGATGATCTTTTGCTGGGTCCTGCAGTGGACATCAGATAACAGTTTGGGAAAATCACTGTCTCAAATATGTATAGGGTTCAATCCTGCAAGGTGCTCAGCACAGTTTACTCATTAGCTGCAGCGTGAACTAAGAGTGGTAAGAGGCTTGCAGGGAGCATTTAGCACCTTGCCAGGTCAGGTTTTGTTCTCTAGAGTTTTCTATGTGATTATTTTGATGAATTCCACCTCCACAGCAGGAAACATCGATCAGACATGTGATCATCATCAGATGAAAGGACACCAAACCAGGTATAACTGGTCTTGTTACATTCTTATTGAAATCTTTCTTATAAAGCTGCTCTGGCATGTCAGTGAAGCCCCTGTTTGGGTATGTACCTGAAGACCACTTACTTGGAAACTTCAGCTAGTGAGGGATGTGGTTGCCCACCTACTTCTTGTATGGAGCATATTCCATCTGTGTGCCACAAAGTGCACAGGCTTCCACTTCATTTCTGGTATAGTCCTTAAAGCCATTTTTCCCACCTCCTGCAGGTCTACTCAAAACCCACTTCCCCTGTACAGCCTGCAAGAAATTAGCCTACCAGTGATGGCTAGATTGTATGGCAAAGAGGGGCAGCTGATTTTGATTCTATACAAAGAGGGAAAGATCAAGATTTGCAGTAACTATTTATGTAACAATATGATTTTATTACCATTTTTATTACCATTACCTCATCTTCTGACTGTTTTTCTCATTCACTTGTACTGTGTCTTAAATTAGATTGTAAACTGCTCAGGGAAGGGGCATGACTTCCTGTGTATTTGTACAGCACCCAGCACAATGATCTTCCCAGTCCTTTGGTGTTCTTCCGCAGTAACAATAAATAATAATAAAGTGCTGGTTTTGGTCTATAAAGCCCAGCAAAATGGGGGTCCTGCATACCTCCTTTGTAGTAGGAGTCTGCATTCTCAGAGGATGGTCCTTAACTCTGGAACATACTCCCTTGTTGGTCCCCCAAGAGGCTGAGTTTGCTGGCACTCAGGACACATAGCAGGTCTAGCTGGTTTTGCCCAAGGCTTTCTTTGGGGTGTGACCTGAGAGATGAGGAAGGGGGACAGTGTCTCAGGTTTAGCAGGTTGTGGAGTTTATTAGTGCTGACAGTGTGTGAACTTGACATCTTTTGTAATAATGCGGTTTTCAAATCTGAATTATTCATGCATGGTTTTGAATACAGGGCCATTGTGTAAGTTGGGGAGGGAAATTAATTAAATAAATGTCAGCATCCTTGAAGAGCATCTGAGATTTCACATGGCACAATAACTACTCCCTTCCCTTTTAAACACGGGGGGAAGGGGAATAACAGGCTGGGGCTATGGACACACATGTAAATTCCATGACTTACTTCACAATGAGTTTTTAACAACAACTGAATGGATAAATTAGTTGTAGTGAGATAGAATTAAATCCAGACATATAGATTCTCTTTTTTTTTTACATACTCTTTGTTAATCACCATAGTTAATTCTTTGCTCTTGTTTATGATGAAAATGAAGTGGTTCAGAATGAATTCAGCATAGGTAGCAACTTTTAATGCTTAAATTGTTTTCAAGTAAATGGCAAGCAATTCAGTGCTGGGTAAGTTAGATATTGCAGTAGTGGACTGAAATGTAATTAGATCTGATAATATTTTGTAAGAATAAGTGATGGCTATAAAATGTTTTTTTCAAGGAAATGGCAATGTAGATTTAGACTTCACAGCAAAAATAGCAGATCATTGTACAAATAATGCTAAGATGAACAAGTACATGAGGGAAATGAATTGTTTATTTCAAACCTTTAGCTATTTCTTAGAAGGAAGTCTTCTGTTCAGTCATAGCACCTGAGGCTATGCTCTCACATGCTCAACAAGGTAGTGCTTGGTCAGTGAGAGTTCTCTGCATAGAACACTTACATGTTGGTATCCCATGGCTGGAGGAAGAGAGATTATTGTGTCATAAAGAGAGTTTTTTATAATGAAAATATTTAAACAAAGAAAATATTGTTCTTATTAGCTCAAAGCAAAATATTAATTATTATTAATTATTATTATTAGCTATTATTATCATCATCAGTGTTGCTCCCAAAAATGTGTTTGGTGCTCTACAGAATAAATAAAAATATATCATCCCTGTGCCAAAAAGCTTAAGATCTAATCACTTAGGTTTCATCTGTGTTTGGTATTAAGCCATTCAAAAATTGGATGGCTCCAGATTATTGATGGGCCCTTCCATTTTGTATTTAGTATGCATGCGGGGCCTTCAAGATGGAAAGCTGGCCTTCCTATTTGGAAAGGTAGAAGTGAGTCTCCGAAAAGAGAAGAGGTCACAGGACATTAAACTATGGTGCATAGTAGAACTGGAGGAACTATTTCCTCACCCAGCCCCAAGACTGCATGGTTCAGAACTCCAGTATCAGGTGGGTTCCAGCTGAAGACTGGTGAGGGGCCCAATGAGGTGTTTGAAATGTGTCTTAAAATAGAAATAAATTAGGAAAACGACAGTAATTTTACATAGGACTACACCACACATTGTCAGAATACCTGGTCACTCATGATCTCAAGGGCATGTACAGTTCTTCCTGCAATCCCGTGATTTTGAATTGCTCTACATTGTGCAATCCAGAGTCTCTTTGAAAGTCAAGAGCTTACACGGTATCTGAAGCAGAGCTTCATTTTCAGACTGAGTTGAACAGCGTCTTCACGTAGTAGTTTAAGACATACTGACCTGATTTAAACATTCTATGTATGAATACAGATAAATTAGAACAGACAGAAGAGCTTGGCTAGGCATGATCGCTCTTACCCATCATTAACGCTGGGAAGTAACAAAAGAAGATTGCATCCCAAGAATGTCATGTCATTGAGAAGGGGGGCAAATGCTTTTCAGAGTAGCAAAAGAGATAAGGGATGATGGTTGTCCCACTTACAATTTGGCAGATGAAAGTGATTTACAAAGTCTGCCAGTGGGCAACGAAGAATGCCCAACAGTTGACCATCTCTTACCAAGGTAGCATTCAGTGACTTTTTTACCAGTAAGGTTTTTATTTAAATGATAGGAAGTAACTTAGTGCCTAATTGACAGAGAGTTTTTGTAAACTCCTTGCTTTTGTGTGGGGTGGATGAAGCTCCCCCCCTTAACCAGCCACTCTTGTTTCTTCTAGAGTTTGTTGACAGAGACAAAGGATATGTTTACTGTAAAATAAAGGCCAGAAGCCTGGCTTGAATCTGAGTCCTGAAGAGACCATTTTTTATGACAGAGATGGCTGTGTGTGGGGAAGGGAAGAGCCTTAGAAAAGGAAGAAGAAAGGGAATGAAGGCGGGGGTGGGGAGGAGGCAGAGATTTATGACCCTTTGAAACCAAGCTTTTATGCTGAGCATCCAGTCTTGATAGTGTGAGTTCATAAGAGCAGCAGAACTCCCAGCTGTAATGTGCAAAGGAGAAATTAAACAGTCCACCTAGTGCTTTGACTACAGAGAAAAAACACAACAATAACAACAACAAACCAAACTCTGGATGCTTCCATGTTCATTTAGTTTCTGTTAAAGAACCCTTTTACAGGATGATCAACTGAATCACCCTGTGAATTGCTAAATTATACCAAGGGTAGTGTTTCGAAAAAAATTATTGCCATAATAAAGTTTTGTGTGTGTGGGAGGGGCTCTCATTTTTTAATATAATGACTAATTTGGAGCACTGAAGCTGTCCATATGCCCTAATAATGCCAAAATAATAGAGGTGCATTGGCCAGAATAGCCCTGCTCAGCAATACAATAATAATTGAACATATTTAAAAATGTATGTATCTTCCGTCTTTCCCATATGGGCTCCTTAGGCAACATGACCTTATGTGGCCATTATCTGACCTCTCTTACACTTGGATTACTCAGTACAAAGCGAATTTATGGTTGTTTATTCTCTCCTCCTATCAGCTATTAGTGCCTAATCATATGGTCTATCGATCATGTGATTAATCGCCTGCCTAAAGAGGCAGCAGGTCTTGTGGAATGCTGCACTGCACCAGACTGAACTTCAACCTTTTATACAAACTGGAAGAGTAAAAACATTAGTCAATGCCTGGAGCTTCTGGTTGGTATGCTGCTTGAACACCAGGAGGTAAATCCCCTGGTTTTTTAACAGTGTACTTTGTACTTCCTTTTTGTTGTTGTTGGTTTTTTTTTAATGTATAAAACTCCACCTAGTTGAATGTGCATGCACTTGTAAATAAGATGATTTCCAATGCATCCTGTAAATACTGATCAAAGGGAAAATATGTGGGCTTTATTACAGCAGTGCCCACCAGTGCTGCTATAATTAAGGGTCTGTCAGCATTTCTATTATAAGCCCTTATTTTCAGGAGTTTATAACTCGGCCATAAAATTTTGCTCTGGTTAAGACTTGACATAAAGAGTCCCAGCATGGAACCAATTTTTCCTGCTACCAAATTGTATTTAAAAAATACGGATTGGTCACCTTTTAGTTATGGCAACACACGTGCTCATTTGTGTTTCTGAAGCTTTTTTATTTCTTAAAGAAGCAGCTTATTATTACAGTGAAATCAGCATTTTAAATTCACCAGTATAAACTAAGCCGTTCTGCTGCTTACTGCATCCAGCTTTAAAATGGTTGAGTTATTATACTTTTGCACATTGTATTTATTTTTCATAGACACTTTCAATACATATCGTTTCCATATCATTGCTGCAAAGACTGTATACTCTGGGCTGTATATTGCAAGGATCTTCATACAGTGCAATGGATGATCTTCCATACAGTCCAATGGAGTGTCCCTGGGCAATCCTGCCTGCACACAGCAGAGTGAAGTATTTTCCTGCTACATTACTTATGGCCGCTCCACAAAGGAGCAGTATGGGTTCCTACAGGGTTCACTGCTGGGTGCGATAGCTGGATCCCTCTGCTTAATACTCCAGGGAGCACTTGGCCTCTAGCCTGCCCTGCCCCTATTCTGGGGAGCAGAGAAAAGGCCCCCTGTCTCTTTTTGCCCCTCAGTGAATCTGTTCAAACATCAGAATTTTGCCCCATCTATGCAGAAGGAATTAAACACAATGGGCTGATTCAGCTCTGTTACCCCTGTCTAAATCCAGAGTAACTCCATATGATTAGTTTTAGCCTTTTCTCTGAATTGCCTTGCTTTTTTATAGGGTTAAGTTACACACTTAGGGATTTATTCTTCTCTCAGTGATCCATATGCATTAATTCCCATTCATGTTAATGGCAATTACGGCTGCATTGAAGGGAGAAACCCTTTTCCTCATCATTCTTGTGTAGTTTAGAGTTTCCTTTGAGCGAAACAAAGGGAATTTCACTCTAAAAATATGTTTAAAGTCCTTAACATTTAAAGTTGTCATGCATACACCTTGCAGATTGCTAAGGCAACTTGGTCCATCTCCAGAAATGCACATGTCCTTGATATTGTAGTAAAGGACAGCCAGTTGCCCTAAAAAGATGCAGCCATTTAAAAACATTAATTCTCTTGGGACAACTCGCCAAAATGCAAAAATAAATGAAACGTAACGTGGCTAGATGTTGTGCTACCTTTCCATTTTTTGGCTACATTATCCTGTTAGGGGGGGTGTAATGGGGTGGGCTCACTCGCCTCTTGCGAGCGCCGCCTGTTGACCGAGTGCACGTGCCTGCACTATCTCTCTGATTCCAGTAGGTCTTTAGCGACTCAGCCCTCCAGATGAGTCACACACAGTCCATATGAGAAACAAACAGATCCTTTCTGGAGGATACAGTCCTGGTAACATCTTTCTGCAGCCCTCCCTGGGCTCAGTCCTCTATCTGACCAATGAGGCTTATCACAGTGCCCTCAGTTGGTCATGGCTTTATGTGTAGTCCTCCCTGGGCTCAGTCCTTTACCCAGTCCCTCCAACAGAGCCATCGCGGGACCCTCGTTGGGTCGGCCTGCAGCTCTCGCTGGGCTTGTTCTAGTATCTTTCCCTCTCTGGAATGGAGCAGTACCCCCAGGGTTTCCTCCCTGGAGACTCTTCGCCCTGTCTGGGGCTTGCTGATCCCAGCTCTACAGCTGAGTCACTATCAGTTCAGTTCCCTTCTGGGGACGTATCAAAGTTCAGTATTCAGCCCGTTGTCTGGGTCTGTTTTAACTCCTTTCCTCAGGACTTAATTAAACTCTCCTCTCTGGGGTTAGGCCATTCTGCCTGTGGCCAGTGGGGAGAACCAGGGCCCACTCACTACTCCAGGTCCCAACCCAGAGACCCTATAAATAGCAGTCATATTCCGTATCCCTCTAACTAATTGCTAGCGTTTCTCTGGACCACTTCCCCACAGCCTCTGCCAATAACTCTTCTGTCTGAGTCACAGCAGCCAGCTAGGAGCACCTTCCTCGCTCCCCCAGTCCATGCTAGTAACTGCTCTGTCTGACTCCCAGCAGTCAGTCAGGAGCACCATCCTCACATCTCTAGCTCCAGGCAGCAACTGACTCTGCTCTGGTACTGCAGCTCCTTTTATATGGGCCTGAAACACTCTGATTGGCTGGTCCCTGCAGCATCGATGAATGGTTGCTTCCCCGCAGCCGCGCTAGGCAGCTTGGTGGACTCACTTCTACTGCCCTTTTTTCTGGGGCGGGGTGTGTAGCATTGCCAATTTTGGTTGGAAGTTTCATCACATGACATACTATTTAATAAAAGATTAATCTTTAATTCCTGGAGACTCCAGGGCAGTCCTGGAGGGTTGGAAACCCTAAGGGCGTGGGGGGCCTCAGAGCACCTGGTATACCCTGTCACAAGGGGTTACTAGTTGGACAACTGAAGATGATGGACATTTGCTCATCCTTCAGGCCTTATTGGACTTCCTGGCAGCAAAAGCAGCAACAAGAAAAATAATAATAAATAATAACTCAGGTTTAGACTTTATTGAAATATGAATATTTGACTTACTAAGGCATGTATTGCATCCATATGTTATTTTATTCAGTACCAATTTTTATACTATACCAGTTTTTTAAAAGGACTCTATCAAAGTTGTTAAAGTAGACTGGGATTTTCCAAGAAGTATAAGGAAGTCAGGCACCCCACTCGCATTGAAATTTAGTGGGCGTTGGGCATCTAATTCCCTTTCATTCTTTTGAAAATCCCAATCCTAAAAATATTACTTAATCATGGCACTGGACCTCATTTGTAAGTTCTTTCCATGTCCATGCAAGTCACTGAGCTGATGATAGAAAACTTCATCTGGTGTCTTGTCTACTGCATTATATGAACATACACACAACTCTTCTGGCCAGAAGAGGAGCCTATGACTTCAGAGGAGCGATACCAATTTACAGTAGCTAATGATCTGGCCCTCTGTGTTTAAATACAGCCATACTTACTTCTGACATTACAGACTGTTGTCAACTCTTGCCATTTTATTGTGAATCTCAAAACATTTAGTGCAGTGGTTCTCAAACTATTGTACTGGTGACCCCTTTCACATAGAGTGTGACCCCCCTTATGAATTAAAAACACTTGTGTATATATTTAACATCATTATAAATGCTGGAGGCAAAGCAGGGTTTGGGGTGGAGGCTGACAGCTCGCGACCCCCCATATAGTAACCGCGCGACCCCCTGAGGGGTCCCGACGCCCATTTTGAGAACCCCTGATTTAGTGTTTCTCTTAAAGTCCCAGCTCCAGGAATTGAGTGATCATGTGAGAATCTCAGCTCTTTCTTTTTTCTTAATAGTTAGATTTTAGATCTCATGGTGATTTTGGAGGCCTGACTCATGATGTTGTAATGTTTGCGAGGTAACAGCAGTAGTTGTATGTTGGTTTTAGGTTAGACAGAAAACATACTTCCCCTGGCGCACTGCGTGCCAAAGGTTGCTGATCCCTGCTGTAGTGCATAGGAGCCCTGGTCATGCACCGAGACCCCATTGTACTAGGCGCTGTACAAACACAGAACAAAAAAATGGTCTTACATTTATATATAGCCTAGCTGCATCAAATTCAAATAAATTGTTGGTGCAGAAATTAACACATCCCCCAGACAACATATACCAGCAGATTTTAGGCACTGTGGGCCACAACTGCCCCAAGTGCTTGCCCCATGTCTCTGAGACAGGCACTGTGGAAATGCATGAGAGGTCTGGATATTACTCTTGAAGGGCCATTGCAGCCTAATATTCCTTAGTGTGCAGCCTCTTTCTGTGGGAAGGCTAGAGAACCTGCATAGCTGTGGAGCCACAAGCTGCTCCTGTGTAACTCAGCTCCATACCGTGAGGGGATGCACACCTCTTCCAGAGCTCACCCTTCTCCTCCATAGTCCAGTGGTGGGCAATCTGCGGCCCGTGGGCCACATGCGGCCCATCAGGGTAATCTGATGGCGGTCCATGAGACATTTTGCTGACGTTGACCATCTGCAGGAACGGCCTCCTACAGCTCCCAGTGGCCGTGGTTTGCCGTTCCTGGCCAATGGGAGCTGCGGGAAGTGGTGGGCCGCAGGGATGTGCTGGCCGCTGTTTCCTGCCGCTCCCATTAACCGGGAATGGCCAACTGTGGTCACTGGGAGATGTGGGGTCCGTGCCTGCAGACGGTCAACGTCAGCAAAATGTCTCGTAGCCCACAGTCAGATTACCCTGATGGGCCACATGCAGCCTGCGGGCTGCAGGTTGCCCACCACTGGATAACCTCACTGGTTCTACTGCCATGGAACTCTCCACACTCATGGAGAAGGGAGCAGGATCTGCCCCAAAGGATCTTGCTTCACTTCAAATAAATAAGTGCGCTTCTGCGCTGTACATTTTACGGGTGCATAATGAATGAAAAACAAGGACTGCTGTGGCATGTGGGCTTGTGGAAATGGAGCTGACAGGCCAGATTCTCAGCTGGTGTAAATCAGCGTCATTCTATTGCAGTCAGTGGAGCTTTGTCAGTTTACACTCGCTGAGGTTCTGTCTCCAGGTCCTGGAAAAGCACTGCTTGCTTTGTGAAAAATCTCTTAAAACAGATTGTGATATTAAAAAAATGAATCTGGTTCCTTAAAAGCGATATAAAATTTCAGCAAACTACATTAGCCCCAGGATGAGAGGGGGGAAAAAAAGATCTGTTATTATCAAATCAAGTAATAGTTGGTTAGCAATAATTTATTCATTGCATTTAGTCTGGGTACCATTGCAAACAGAATATGTCAGTTCTGAAGTGCACAGATTAGAAAGGAATGTGGAGTTTGGAAACGTGGCAGCTTGCAGCACCGTGTATGGTTTAGATTAAACCTTTTTTTGGAAAGCAGAATAGCTGTAGGCCACATTTAGGGGGAAAGCAACAGCAGAGAGGGCTGGCTGTGGTTTCTCTTTAACTGTGTTACCGACCCACTTTCTCTTGTTTTAACACAGGGGAAAAAAAAAAGACTTTGGACTGCTTGAGACCAACCACACAGCTTCTCCACTGACCACAAAAAGGAAGCTTGGCATGGCAGCCATAGGATTAATACCCACTGTCTCTTAACCCAACAGGGTGTGAAAACCTTTTATAAGATTTTTTTTCCCTTGTGGAATGACAGTGTGGTTGGAGTTTAGACAGCTTGAAACAAGCATACGTTTGCATTTCATTGTGTTTTGGGGTTTCTCTCAATTGTCGCAATAGAATCTGTTGCTTATAAGCTGTTTTCCTCTACTTCTAAGGTTTTAGTGCTGCAGACCGCCAACAACTTTGTTCGTCTTGCTGCAGGGACAGGAAACATAAAAATATGTCTGCTCTGAATAATGTACTGGGTAAATCTTGGTCTGTTAGAATATCATTGTTCTTAATGAAATGGAGACAACTAGCTCTTAACAGAGCAGCCTTTTCTTCTTTGGAAATAATTTGATTAAGATCATGGATTCTATTAATCATTTGATCAGCTTTATTCATTCATCTCATTTCCTTTAACTAAAAAAAACCCCCACTCTGTGCATGCCTTTATCTTTTAAGATGATGACATTTACATATTTCCTTGTAGTGTAATGTCCTGGTCTTAATATACAGATTGCTCTCTTTAGATATTGTAAACTGGCTATTTCCATGTGCTAAGTGCTATTGTTGATTAGTATCTTAATAACGTGATTAAGTAAGCTCCGTCTACATGGTCCTCTGAGACACCGCCTCCCCCAGCCATGGCCTCCTGGCCAGCTTGGTTGCCACAAATGCCATCAGCTGCCATGCCATGTCTGTATTCTGTGACCCTCTCTGACTGGAGGATGTCACCTTGCACAGAGAAAGAGAAGTTAGAGCTCCTCTGAGTCAAAACATAATTCAGATGACCTGCTCATTAAATGCATCTGCATTCAGCTTTCTTGGTGCTCTGCATCAAAGACTCTGAAAACAGAGCGGAGTTTAAAATGTTCAAGAAGCTATTAAAAATGAAACGGTAGCTCCAGACAGCATTGTTAATTCTTGCTTGGATGTGCTGTTAGGAAGGTTTCCTTTTGTTGTCATTAGAAAAATTGCTCTTTTGTTATAACGTTTTCTGCATGTGAAGAAATACAGCCATAATGCATTTCTAGTTTATTAAAACACTATTTAAATACTTCCACCTGCAGAACAGCCTCCACTTCTTGTTGATATTTTCCTGAGTACTTTTGATACTCATTCCTTCTTTACATCACTTAGTTTAGTAGTTGCAGAATGGAAAACTAATGGTAGACTGTTAACTTCTTTTAGCTGCACCAGAGAAGTTGCATTGTATCTTGATAGTTTTCATCTTGGTAGAATTATACTGTAACTAATTGAATCCATTGATCACTGTCTTGGTTTTTTCCATCTTCTTCTCAGTAGATTCATTTTATAGGGTTTTATACATCAGTCAAGAAAATGGCTGCAGTGAAATTACCAACACTGATAATAAAGGTAATTTAGTCAGTCCAGTTTATTTCCTCTGTATATGTGTAGGGTAACATATAACTGTTTTAAATCCAGTAATGAAATAACCATGTTCCTAGGCCATAGAAAGGGAGATGACTAGTAACTAGTAATGAGGGAGAATATTGATAAACAGGGAAGATACAAAGTTCCTGTTGGTTAGATAGATCTTTGTCTTTTAATATAAAAAAAGGTAGCTAAATCCTGTCTCAGATGCTTAGGCAAGATGACTTCAATGTTAGTTTCTGGTTTGGCTCTCACTACTTAACCATTTGGAAAAGGATTCTCTTTCTGGATTAGGAGGGAGGATAGTCTTGTGGTTAATGCACAGGATTAGAAGTCAAGTGATGTGCAGTTTGTTCCCAAGTCTGCCAGGGCCTTTCCATGGGACCTAGGGCAAGTTATGCAATAACTCTCCTTCTGCCTCAGGTTTCCTGTCTGTAAAAAGGAACTTCCTAACCTCACAGGGTGCTATGAGGCTTACATTAGTATTAGTAAAATCCTTCGAGATCATTGGATGGAGGAGTAAATGCAAAGGAATATTTTAACTCTCCTCTCCCCAATGTACTTGTGTGTGCACACACTCACACATACACAGTCCAGCTAGTTCAGACCCAGGACCAAATTCCAGGTCCTTGTGCATCTGACACGTGAGCTGGATGGAGTTGCAAAACCAACCCAACCCAGCAGGCTCATAAGCCTAAATAGATGTGAGGAGCAGCCATGTAGCCCCTCTAACATCTGTCTTGTTTTTGGGTGGAGTCCTCAAACTTGCCTCTAACCAGTGCCGGAGGGACCATATCAGAGAGGCACTAATCATGCACAGATATGGGGCAAGGGTCAGGTCCCACAGGCTGACTGCTAGTTATCCAGCCTTCCCAGATGACCAGGTAGAGGACTTGGAGTGCATTGGGGCAAAGAATCCCACCATGGTGATTGGGAGGGAGGAGAGGACATGTTCCCAGCCTGAAATCCCACCAGTACCCTTGTCTCTGCTGTCAAGACCTGAATTTATTTTTAAAGTTAGGGACCCCCATTACGGTCCCTATCTCTCTTGTCTGTGGTAGCTGAGTGGTGGTTATTGGTGCCCCAGGGTTGCGCACACACATGCTCTCTCATTCATGCATAGCTCAGCAATTTTGGGGGGGCAGTGTCTAGTGCTTGCATATGGAAAATGGCAATAGAAGAAATACAACAGAGTCCAGGGTTTAATATGAAATATTTATACAGCTTTCATCCTTTGTCATTCCCAGGGAAGGGAAGTGAGGAATATATTGGGAGTACATTACCAGGAGTATGTTATAAATTAAAACCTCAAATTGAATAATATAGGTTGATAATGTGTGGAGCTTTGGAAATGAGTGACTTCTGCATCAATGTAATTTACTAAGCCAGCTGAAAAATATTTACAAAAGAAGGTATCTTCTTTTCTTTACTTAATACTTATTCAGCATTTATATTTATGGATATCAAACTCATACTGTCAACAGCAAACCATCAGTCACAGACAGAAAGTAATATCTATTCGTACAGAACAGTTTAAAACACAGTTATAAAGAAGTAGCCTGGGCTTTGGGTCACAAAAATGGGCAAGCCAGCTAACTCTCTGTCTCTCGATGTCCCCATCTGTAATAATCATCATACAGAGGTGCTGTGAAGATTAATTAGGGGATCATTTTACAGGACTCTGAAGATATTGACTGCTCTATGAGTGCTAAATATTATCACACAAAAATAAGTCAGCCTTCTCACATCTCCTCTCAGGTTGTTAGTATCAGCTGTAGATAATGCTTTTTCTAAGCAAATTAGTGTGCACTCACTAAGGGCAGATCTACACTAGAAGCGCTGCATCAGCGTAGCAGCACTGATGCAGCTGCGTGACTGTAGCGCGTCTGGTGAAGATGCTCTATGCCAATGGGAGAGCACTCTCCTATCAGCATAATTACTCCACCTCCGCGAGAGGCGGAAGCTGTGTTGGCGGGAGAGCGTGTTTTTCACACTCCTGGGCAATGTTAGTTAGATCGACTTAAGCGGAAGTGCAGACCTGCCTTAAGAGGGGAGAATGGGACCAGCATGGAGAAGCGAGACTGAGTAAAAGAGGCAGAGGGGGAGGGATAGCTCAGTGATTTGAGCATTGGCCTGCTAAACCCAGGGTTGTGAGTTCAATCCTTGAGGGGGCCATTTAGGGAACTGGGGTAAAAATCTGTCTGTGGATTGGTCCTGCTTTGAGCAGGGGGTTGGACTAGATGACCTCCTGAGGTCCCTTCCAGCCCTGATATTCTATGATGGTTAGGGTGCTAGTTTGGAATTCCTGAGACCTGAATTCAATTCCTTGTGCCACCACAGACTTCCTGTGTGACTTAAGAGAGGGGAAGGATAGTCTGGTCTTTAGGACCCTACTGTGGGCTGTAGGAGACCGATGTTAATTATTCCTCTGCCACAGATATCCTGTGTAACCATGGGCAAATCACTTAGTCTCTCCATGCCTCAGTTCTCTATCTGTAAAATGAAAATAATTGTGCTTTCCTACAAAAGATTGTTTTGTGCTCCTATACTCTTATAGTAAGAGGGGCCATATAAGTATCTAAGATAAACAGAGTAGGTTGTTCTGTTCATAACCCTTTGATTTTTGTATCTACCAGTGACAAAGGGGAGCTTCTCCAAATGGAAATAGTAAAATTAACTAGATTGTACCACCAAGGTACATAGAAATGCTAACGATCATCTGATAAAGTGTGGACCAAACTGTGTTCTCTGTTATACCATGTGACCACATCAAAGGCAACGAGGCTTCATCAGTGTACATGAGAGGAGAATTTGGCTCTATAATTCTGCTAAATGCTGTGTACTCTGGCACATTGGAGACTGAGAGTTTCAGTCTCTGCTAGGTCTCTACCAGCTTACAGTTGTATTGGTAAAAAGATGCACTGGTCATCGAAGGAGTCCGTGTATGGATTTACACTTGCAGAGGATTTGCATAGCCAGCCACAGGAGTGCTATTGCCTCGTAGGTGAACGCAGTAGGGAAATATAACCGTCTTCATTTTATGTACATTTTTGTGAGACGTAAAAGAGAAATGGCGGTGAATTTGGGTAGATTGCTTCCAAAGTAAGATCATTATTTGTCTTTTGGCGTACACCAGTAAAATCATTGTATATTGCAATGTACAATGTGATAGGTTGGATATGCCAGAAGTTAGAGCAGTCCTTGTCTTCCTCACAGCAGTTTTCGTAGATGACTAGACTGCACCCAAAACAGTAAATTTTAAAGTTACTTATTATGAATACATCTGTTTTCTTCAGTAAACTCACTCAGTGATTATTTCCTAGCTATTAAAACTTGCCATTTTGATAGTTGGTTATTCATTGTCTATCATAAAATATTTATTAAGGTCATATTACTGTAGTGCAGCAGAGAAACTGTAGAGTAATCTTGTGCTGTACTTTTTGGTAGGAGCATTTCTGCTGGGTTGCATCACTGTCTGTAAATTTTATTGATTATAATTAAGTCAGTCTGCATTGTCTCCAAGAACTTACATAGGTTTAAAAATTAATACTTCTCATATACATTAGGAGAATGAGTTTGAAAAGGGATTATGGTAGAAATAAGCAACAGATCTTTAGCCCTATGTTTATATTTACAAACTGTTAAATGCTGTTCTGTTCTACTGCTCCATACTTAGGGGTCAGGCATGTTTGTTTCCTCTCAGTTTATCATCTCCTCGAAGATTGGCTTTTGTTAAATTATGAAAATCCCTTCTCCATAATTAGCTGACTTGACCATTACCCTTCATTGAAATCGCTTGTCACACTGCCTTCTCAGGGTTCTAATAAGGGGTATGGAG